>NW_024467169.1:0-22251 GCF_017654675.1 Xenopus laevis | reverse complement strand
TGAGCGTGTTTTATGAAGATATCTTTCATTTATCTTATGTAAGCCTAACTGAAAAATTCAGCTTCCTTTCATGCTGAAAGATCACAATATAGATCTGCGACAATGGCCAACCACGACCACATTAAGTTCCTTGCCTTTGTTTTCTAGCTTACTTCCATCTCATTGTCATGTAAACAACAAATATAGCATATTTGGCGCTTTCCCTAACTTTAGTCGGCACCATGGGCCCGCAGAGTTGCTGATTAAAACTAAGCCTCTTGCCACTTGGTACTGCCCCCGTTATAGCAAGTGCCTTAATGAATAAGCCCCACTTTTGCTCCCCATTAGCTGCTGTATGCAGCCGATCTAAGGCCACTCGATTCAATAAATATGGCCCCCCAAACTGCTCTTTTACATTTATAAAATTATGTTCTAGTACCTAATTCAGCGCGCGACTATAAACTCCAATTATCCAAAGCTACATTCTCCTGCCTACTTCGATATGCCTACCAACTTTATGCGACGCCTATGCTACTCCCAAAAAAAAATTGATAATTCCATATATATCCTAGTCATGCCTTTGTTGATGCTATTCTTGCTCAGTACACTCAGTGCAAGCGCGTTCAGAACAAATATGATATTTTAACGTAGCGCCACAAACAAAAATAGCACATTATGCTTTCTCCGTCTTTCATGGCAATCAGCCAGAATTGAGTCTAAACTGCCAATTGAGCACCAATACACTAAATAGGCCCATTCGATATGCTTTTGTAAGCGTCATAATTCTAATGCGGCATGATTCTGCCTGTCAGAGTATACTATGTGTCATTTTTATTTAATTATTAAGCTTTCCTTACAGACAAAGGCGAAGCAGTTGTTATTGAAATTAGAACATGGCTGAATGTGCTAGTTTCCTGTTATTGCCTTTTACTATTCCATTAATTCACAGATAAAATCATAATACTAAAGTTTATGCACAATAATTGCCCCCTATTTCTTTTCATTTAACCAAGGTTATTTAATCTTCTTGTGCTGGATGCCACCTAATAATATTCCTCGCAAAATCATGGAACTCAGCCTCTATATAGAAATTTGCCGTGCTGCCGGCTGCTTGAGACCAACCATGAGAATATTTTAAGCTGTGTTACCCCTAGCATGAGCGAAATTTGTGCGTGCAGCTCTTTTAGTGCCACCGGTTAATAGACAATATTTCTGGCTTAGCGTTTAAATCCATCTTTACAAAAAACTGCCATGGAATTAACTGCTATTGTGTGTACAATAGGTTAAATTTCAGCGTTGAAACAAAGTCATCAAAGTTATCAACCCTCCAAATGCAAACCAACATACAAACACGAACACCCCTCCATACACTTCACATACATTAATATATCTAACAGTATATCCTATACTAACATAGAGCTTTTAGTATAAATCACAATAGCCTTGATTATTATGTTTGTCCAAGAAATCATCCAAGCCCCACTCTTCTTCTTGTTCAGAATTCATTTTTATTGAAGTTTGCAATAAAATAAAATAAATAAAAACCTTTGACAATGTCTATTTGTGGCAAATACCAAGACATTCCTAAAGGCCGCCACTTCAACAGCAAATCAGCCATCACAAACATCACCATCAATAATGTTCCGCGCCAATGGATTTCCAACAACCATCACTGCTACTTTCTTCTAGCCTCTGAAGGAGGTGGTCCCTCTAGCGTACAGTGCATCCTCTTCTATGGACGTAAAAAGGCTCCCTACTTGACTTATCTTGTCCCTATAATGTCCTACATCTAATTTGTACTTGTAAATGTAATCATGCTTCCATCCTCGCAAGGCCCTTCTTTCCAGCAGCAAAACAACCCCAGCACGGATCAGTCCAGTACTAACCCTCAATAACTTAAAGTCTTCGCATTCCCGTGCCACATCTCTGCACTTTCTCTAAATTAGCTCATTTATATCCCTCTTAAATGACCTGCGAGTCCAAAACCTGCACTGCGCCCATACTCCAGATGAGGCCTTGACCAGGACCTACTAAAGAGGCAAGCATTATGTTTTGCTTCCCTTAAACGCTTAATGCCCTTTTTGTAATGCAAGACAGAACATGTATTTGCATTTAGTAGCCACGAATGAACAACTGCAGACCCAAAATTAGAAACACACTTGTTATCTACAAAGAATCCCCATAGAATCCTTCTAATTTATTTGAATACTCCAACACTAACTGACCATTGAAAAGAGATATAAACGTGCATTTTATATAATTTTTTCCAAAAGCCCTTAAATAAATAAGCTATTCATTCTTAACAACACTTTGAACCTCACTTTTTCCAGTTGCCTGCCAGTTTCACCAATTTTAGAACAAATCACTCTGCAAAGGGCAAGCATCTAATTTGTTTTCTGCATGCCATGGAACCCTCATAAGCTTCTGCCCGTACACAATTTCAGCTATCGATCTGCAAACAATAGAAACAATTAATTTAAATGCCCACCTCCACGGTCATTTAATAATAACAATGTTGAAAAGCCAACGGCGGACCTAGTACAGAGCCTGCATAGGGTACTCCGAACTAACAACACTGAGATCCAATTAGAAAATGTTTCAATTTACCACCACTTCTCTATGACAGTCTGTTACTTTCTTAGCCCAGCTTCTCTATCCAAGGTACACAATACTATAGTTCACAACGTCAACATTCCTTTTAATTATTAACCAAATAAATCTTTTGCTGCCTGGCCCGCACTGTATCAAGCGCTTTAGCCAGAAGTACTAAGTAAGTCATCATCCAACTTGCAACATGCCCAGAATTTCGACGGTACGCCTGCGTACTTATCGCTCTCGATAAAACAGCCATGAAATGACGTTAATCTCGCGCCAAAGATCTGTTATGCATAAACCATCGACCTGATTGTAGTACACACCCACACCAAATACATGCTCGCACAAATTGCATAGAATTTCAGCTAGTAATTTGCTTATGAAGGTCCAGTATCTTATCCTTTTATTAAAGCCTTATTGAAAAGCCGTTCCTACCACTGATAGCTCAGTACTAAACTGGCATAAACCGTTTTGAGTGAGTGCGCTAAGCAATGGATCCTTATTAACTTGTAATTAAGCAAGCCCACCACATTAGCCAATTTGCCAAGTTATTCTATCGCACAATAATGCCAGACCTCAATGAATCTATTAAGCCTGCAAGACGTTTGGTAATCACAGCAGCTAAGCTTGTCTAGAGTACCACTGCCGGACGCTATGTATCAATACCATCTGGCCAATGCGACCTTGTTTTTATTTAACATGCTTACTAGTCTCTTTTGAATTTTCCTACATGTGCTTGCAAGCCCATGCATCCTTAAGCTTGCTATTGTATTACTGAGAATTGGGAAACTATATTTAAGGAGAAACACTTAATTAACTGCGTTACCTCATTTAGCTGTAGACAGACGAAAAATTACAGAGTTTTCAGAATGGGGATTCAGATTTCTAATTTGAAATTAAATTACTGTGAATCTTTCAGGTCAATAGCCATGATGCTATGTTACTCAGCTGGCCGCCATCAGGTTCATAGGGCGACAGGACGGCCGACAAAAGCGTACCGGGCCCATAGCGCCCATGAAGGGACCCAACGGCAGCCAGGCCTATGCATTTTCTTCTTGGTCAAGTAATCCGGGCCACACCCCCTTTCACTGAAGCGCCGAGCCCGCGTACGTCATTCCTCTTGAGCGCCGAATGCGCGAATATCAGTTGCCCGAAAAGCCCGACAGCCGGATGCGCACACCGAAAAGACCCTAAGTTCACGCGCAAAAAGCCCGAAGTGCCCGATAGTCACCTGCAAGATCAATCGAAGACGCCGAAAAGCACCAGAAGTCACTGAAAAACAGAACCCGAAGACCGAAGTCACTGAAGCCCCAGCCCGCAACAAAGACTGCCGAAGTCCACAGAAAACAGCCAAACTTGAGAGTCCTTGAAGCGCGTTTGTTTGAACAAGACACACCGATCAGCTCACGAAAGCGAGAAGCGCAAGACTGAAGCCCTACTGAAGCCCATGAGTCATTCTATCTGAACACCAGTTGTCAGTTTTTTCTCTTATTTTTTACATCCCATCCCTGGCCATCCAATGCCTATTATTTTACATATTTCATAGGCCCCTGCCAACCAATACTTTTTTTTAAACTTTTTTTGACCGCGGCCCCAATATTAGTTTGAACTTTTATAACGGGCGGCCCCCTGCCGCACCCAATGCTTTTTTTTTTTATTTTTTTCAAAAAAAAAAATTTTTTATTTTTTTTTTGCGGCGCACACCAATTTGCTTTTTAACTATGCCCTAAGGGGGCCTCCTGCCACCAGTTTTTTTTGTTTTATCAAAAAATTTTTTTTTTTAACCAAAATTTTTTATTTTGGGGCCCCCTAATTTGTCTTATTAACTTTATAATGGGCGGCCCCTGCCCCGGGCGGGGTGGGGTTTGACACCAATGTTTGCTTGTATTTTTAGTCTCTTTTTCTACATTTTTTTTTTGTCTGCGCGGCCCAAGTTTTTTTTATAACTTCATATAGGGTGCGCCCTGCCCACCAATAGGTTTTTAAAAAAAAAAAAAAATGTAAAATTTTTTTTTTTTTGGCTGGCCCCAATTTTTTATTATAAGGCGGCACAATCCTGGCACCACCCCAACAATAGCTTTTTACAACTTGTGCTGGAGTGCGGATTGGTATGGAGTTACTTTTAGCCGCGCTGTGATGTTGTGCTGGTCTTTTAACTCTGCATATGCCTCGGGTCGCCGCATATGCGCGAGACGGCAGCTATTCATTGCTCTGTCAGTGTGGTGCGCGCGGCCCAGGGCAGCCCCCAAAAATTTTGTCTGCCCCTTACGGCCCATTGAGGCCCCCGTGATTTCTGAATGGCAGGCACCTGATGTACTACACCTGCCTGTGCAGGAGCGCGAGGCACAGCCAACGTATCCCTCTGCTTACTTAGCTGACGTGCTATCAGTATCAGAGCATCAGCTTATTAGACCCCTCTTCTTTCTTTAGCTGGGGCACTTAGTGCATGATTTGTGGTGCCGATGTGAGGGTGTTATTAACTCCACCTCCATCAGCTCTGCAACAAATCAAGCGTGTTTTAGGACACCAGATGTTTTTTAAACAATAAGCACAAGTGTTTGTTTAGCATACACCACAGCGATCCGACCGCGTAATAACTAGTGCCAGATCACTGAAAAGCTAGAATATAGTTTTTAGCACTATTCATATAAAGAGCCCTTTATTTTTTTCTTGTTTTTACTGTCCGCGTCCCTTCCACGTTTTAAGGCCAGCTCTTTACCTGGGAGAGAATCTTTTTTATACCACAATTTCTATCAATCCTGCTGTTGGACCCCGTGGCTGTCCGATCTCTTGTTGCTAATGTCTGTCTAACATAGTGCTTCTCATGACATTGCATGTTTATTGCTAGCTTCTAGTTACCTTACTCACAGGGCCCTCTGATCCCCCAAATTCACTAAAGCTCTACGCGCCTCCAGCTATATAAGGTACTCTTACTAACCGTCGGCCTTGTATTCCAAGCTCAACCAGCAAGACATCCATTCTGCTCAGCAAGCTAGGAGGACCAAAGAGAAAGATCGCCAGGGATTGCTAGTGACTATTACTTAACAGCAAAATCTAGTAATACTCCCACACCCCCTTCTTGCTCCCTTTGATCCCACTCCCATCCCCCCCACCGCATCCGTCCGGCCCACATTGCCCAAATGGGTGAAATATATCCACAAGTATTTAGGACAATTCAGTCGGTGCTTCAAAGGATTCTAGATAACTGCCTAATCTAAGGACAGCTGGGGCCGACTGTGCCCGAGCCATATAGGCGAATTAACCCCAAGGGTTCCTACAAACGTGCTTCACGCGAGTAAGCGACGGGATGCCCATCACACAGTGCCCTGCATTTTGCTGACTAATGTCATCTTAACTATCTCAGCCAGACAATACGGCGGGTACGCTACAAAAAACATTCAAACTAATTAACGCCCAAAGGCCTCGACAAATGCTTCATCGGCTGCCACATACATGCATTTACTGTTACTTGTAGGATCATGGCGCGTGTGACCTACAAAATATGCATCGCTAAGATGAACGCATGTATTCGTTGCCCCTATTTAACAAAAAATTAGGTAGAACATGAAAATAGCTGTCATAGTTTCTAAAATACATTGATATGCTGCATATCGAATGCTACTGCTTTAGCCTGCAACATGATTGAAAAACCATTCTGCCTTTATTGAACAGACATATGAAAAGCAAAACTGCTCATTGTATTTCAAATGCGGCGATGGCATCTAATACTAACGTCTCATTATATACTGACCTTAACTGAACCACCTTTCCACCCTATATATCTGCCTAATTATGCAAATCCTACAGCGCTTCTCTATTCTCCTCGCTGACACTGATGCGTTCCTTGCGTATTTGCCAAGCCTTTGGCGTGCAAGCTTTTGCAAGGGCAAACTGGCCCAAAAATGCCATATGAATCCACCAATAAATCACCAGGGTAACGAAGTAATGCTATAGAGAGCTAATTCTTTTAAGACAAGATGTAATGCCTGCACAAGTATTGACACTTAAGCGAAACTGTACTATAGCCGTAATGCACCACTAACTGATACTAGAAAGCAAGACAAGCAATGGAATATATACTGCTACGCAGTAAAATGCCATTTAGCTGCACTAAAACGAATCGCCATTGCATTCTATATAAGCCAGAAAATTGCTTAAACTAGTTTTGGCAGTAGCGTCCCATGGAATGCCGCAAGCCGGTCTACCTCAACCTAAAAGCGCCCCAGGATAGAGATGGTCGACTTGAACAAGCTGTACACAAAACCCAATCTGAAAGTCAATTACAATAAAATTTGCCGCGCACTGGTCGTGCATACACTTCCTATGCGCGCAGACGATTATTAAAAGGACCCTGCCACAAGCAAGCAATATTGATCATAACAAGCGCGCGTATTTCATAAATTTAGTGATGAAAGTAAGCGGGTTGAAAACAAAAAGAGGGGGCTTGGGCAATAATAGAACAGCCTCTTAAAAATTCTACAGCTTAAGCGAAAACCGATTAACGCGTAAAAGTTAAGCTCGCAGCCACAAAATTGCTGAATGGCAAATATGTCACAGAATAGACATTTCTCAATGTAACTAAAGCGAGAAGGACAAGCGTTAAAACTACAGTAAGCCCCCCCTTATCAGAAGCGACCACCTAAAATACACCGCCATAACACCCTCAAGCCTAGCTGCTTCTGAGTCCTCTTTTCAAAATCAAACTCATGCCCATTTTTTTCCTTCTTATTGTGTACACATGGGATTCTGCTATCAGACTTCCTGCCTTCAGCATTAAACTCTCAGTTGCCCTGCCAGGCCAAGCAGCATGCGGGATCAAGTTTGACTCCTCTTCCCCTCAACTTCTCTGCCTGCCCTAAGATGAGCCCAGAGCCTATGCACTGAGCAGGCTCGAGTGACTCAGGCAGGAAGTGATGTCTACACCAAGCTTATATACTGCAGCTTACTAGCCCTAAACAAACAAGCCTGACATTCTTCATTAGCAGCTTCTTACTCAAGGCATATGCCCGTCAAAACATTTTCTAACAGAATAAAGTATAGCCATTCATCAGCTCTGCCACATTTATTGCATCGTAATTCTATTGGCCCAACATAAAATGCCTCCGTAGTCTTTCCCTGAATCTCCTTTAACAATCGCCCCTGCTCAAAAATGCCCGAAGGCCCTTATAAATTCCATACGTTCACGTACTGCGCTTATACTGTTGGTGTGAACTGCATTACCATGCAAGCGCGGGGGGTGCTACCAGAAGCTTTTCAGTTTTACTGTAGAACAAACAATCGAAATAATACTGACATAGAAGCCGCTTCCTATAATTCTGCCTAAATAACATTGCTGGCAGAAAATCCGTATATTTACCAGCCAGTTCAGCCAAACCAAACCTAGGTGATGCGGGTTTCATCCATTGCATCATACTTCAACAGTACTATAAGAGAGATGGCATGCGAGATCCAGAGAATGGCGCAATAATTAAAAGGGGCCCCAGTAGATTTTCTGCCGCATCTTGGTCATATATCTGGCATTGTGTACATGGTACGTTAACGCAAAAGAAATTCACTGCGACCCCACTCATGGCTAATGCTAGCAGGGCTGAAACCCTTGCATTATAAAGTTCAATTATAATGCTGGAATCTCGAGGTTCCAGGAAGCGCCAGGCGTGTCGTGTTGATGTAATTTTTTTTTTCTCGGATAATCGTTTGTGATATGTAGTTTACACATTTATACAAATACCCATGTTGCAATTAAAACTAAATCTTATTATTATATGCTTAACTATGGTCTTACATTCTTAACTCCAACAATTCCCTTCTAATCTTGATTGAAATTTTACACATTCCAACACACCACATATCCATGTAAACATCGAGATGCTCCATGCTCTGCGATTGCAGATTCAGTGGAGGGCGCCTCGCCCAAACCAACGACTCATTATCTAATATAAATTCTGTTTTATGAGTGCTTTATCTCCACTAAGCGATTACAGGAAAAAATATGAATTTACTGCATCTCGTATAGCTATGCCTGATTTTTGCTCCAACTCTGCGCGGAAAGCAAAAACATGCGACTGCGTCAGCCTACAACAGGTTGACGACGATTTTGCGTGAACACGGAAGCCTAAAACATGCCTACTCATATGCGCATGATTGCTAGGGTCACGTAACACTGAGCTCTCCTAGCAGCTTATAAAAAGAAACTTCTTTTATTCAATTACACTATAATAACTGATTTACCTTTCTGTATAATACAATCTGAAACATAGGCTTTTTTCTTTAAAAAATTACTTTTTAGTATAAATGTTTAATATCATCTAAAAGTGCTACTGGAATTCATTACTGCAGTTACTATTGTATTTTTTCACAATATATTCACCATAAAACATGCAATTAGGAAGATTGTCACTGCCCCGAATATTTAGAGATCAATGATTTTAATATCAGCTAGTTTATCAACAAAAATTTAAATTTGACAATTAAAAACCAGTACGCCCCAAAAGCCAAGCCTGAATTTCTGCGCGTTCCTCTAGAGGCTCTGCCCGTAAGATAGCTAAAAGCGCAATTTCCAATTGGCCACTGTCCGATCCATAGCTGCCCATAGCTTAAGTATGAACTAACCAATCATACAAGCACGATCACACTGTATCAATAATAGCTTACCGTATAAGCACTACAACTTTGTAGATTATATTTTATTTGCTTAGTTAGAAAGATGCACTTATCTCAGCTTACAAAAATTATAAATCTACCAAATGATTTAGCCTGAAGTCTTTCTCATTTTTTGCCTTATGAATAAGCCTGCATCTGTCTGCCTGCTCTGCGTTTAATTCAACTTTTGCTTATCTGCCTCAAAATATGAATCATACAACTATTCAGTTGCCATATAAATCAGGACACCATAAGTATGTCATTATCAACTGCCTATTAGATCAGACCACAGCTCTTCTTTTCTTTAATTATTTATTTATCTATTAATATAATTATTTCCTTGGCAAGAACCAGCCCCCATTTTCTTGACACTATGTTGAAATGTATCGGCTATTTCAGTTTTTTCCCGCGCCTACAAGGCCAATTGTACATTTACATTCATAAAATGGAAGCAGTAACCCATAGGCAACCAATCAGCGGGAGAATGTACTTGGCTCCCTGTGTAAAAGCTAAACATCCTATTGGCTTGCGCCTATGCCGGTTACTAATCTCTGGGCAAAGTTTAGCTTGCCTACTTATAACATATTGGCCGGACTAGCAGAAATTAAGAATGTTAAGCCTTCAGCGAATCAAACTTTCTTTATGCCTGAGACTTTATAATGGGCAAAAAATAAGAACAAATACTAATCAATTTTATAGCAAATATGAAACATAATGCCTTCATCAATCTTATAAAGGCTCTTGTTTAATAATGCTGCAAATGTTGGCACAATTGACTTATATTATTAATCCACAATTGAAGCATCCATTCTCCCAGAATTCCAGCCCATAATTTGCCAACTGGCTAACAATCATGAAACTAATATTATCATCACGATACAGCCACAAAGATTTACATTTAAGTAACGCGAACACAAACTACTACGCTTAAGCAAAGTGCAGGCATTGCCATACAACATTTGCCAAGAAGGAACATTAAGATTCTCATACTAATGTTTACCAATACAAAATGATCCGGTCCTTATTGTTCGCGATACCAGGCATTTCCTTCTTCATCATGAATATGTCGCTACCTTATGCCCACACCCAGTCAAGCAGGGCCAACAGCAATTAGGCCGCACTGCTCCTAAATATATATAAGTGCAAAGATAACAAAATTTGGCTACTATAATATTTGGCACAATGTCGCCTACTGTGCCCATTATATGTTCACTTAGCAGTCATCAGCTTCCCTTAGTGTGTGATTGTCTGCAATTTTGTTTGCGAGTTCCTCTACAGGGCCAAATCCCCGTTAATTTTAATATTGACAATAGTGCGCGCAAATGCCATGCCTGGCTCTTGTTTGAAGTATTGTCTCTCTGAAGCGGCTGGGTCTTGAAGTGGCCCGCCCCAGATGCTTCTATTATTTCATCGAGTTGGACCACACGGTAATGGCTATGCTAACTGAAAATATTTTCCAAATGCAGTATTAACTGCCTCTTTATTAATAATTTTTCCCCATCTTTCTTTTTTGAACGATCCATGGCAAATTATATTCATGCTCTTGTGCTGTCTTCTTGGCTTGGTATGATTGCGACTATGCAACATCCTCTTGTTGGCCTGTGCGTTATTTGCTAACTTTAATGAGCAATAAGGTAAGAAATATATTTATTTGAACAACAAAACATTTGTTTGCCCTAAGAAAATAAATTACAATAGAACAATACCAACAAAAATCACTATTTATTAATACAATAACAGCTTATGTCAGTTATAATTATTCAGGAACATGAGCCTTATATAAATAATAATAAACATACAGTGATGCAAAATCATTTCTTGTATCAATTAGATTTATTTATGCGCAGAAGTGCTCGTCACAAGCATAATTTCTCTCATCACATCAACGGGCCAAAAAAAGCTAAAGCTTAAACATAGTATATTTATGATAGGCTTTGCATGTTTTAATTTGCTGCAGTTTCAAGGTATTGCGCGGGGATTCCAATTTTGTTTTAAGTGCAAGAACAGAGTTCCCAAACTCCATTTTAAAGGAGAAAGCCGCAAAGCCCTACATTAAGCCAGTTTATTAGCCAATAGATTAGCCCACGATAGCTGCCAAGCTATAAATTATTCTCCCGCAGAATGCTTTACCATACTTGAAGTAAATTAGCCTCTTGAATTGTTCTTGCGATAGCAGCTGCCATATTGGCCTAGTTGCTGACATCACTTCCTGCCTGCCTGTAGAGATCTGACTCTAAACTGGTCACATTTTCTGCCATATGCATCTAGCTCACTAGCTACTTTGGCGAACTCGAAGTCCCATATACCAGCCCTGGTAGGAATGAAAGGGAATAGTCGAACCAGTGGTTGAGTTGCCGCTTCTGCATACGCGTGGATTGGAGAGCGGAATGAGCAAACGCATATACCAGGCGTGAGAAAGCCTCAGCTTAAATTCTTGCCGCATCAAAGGCAGCTTCAACGACCTGCACTTCTTGTGCCATTGGGCTACTTAAGCGAAAACAGGCGATTAGCCCGTAAAATCTGTGCATAACAGAAGCTTCCTTCAGGAATGATTCCCAGCTCTGATTTTTATGCAACGTTCTACATTGCTTTGTGGGTGGATTACATAGAAGCGCAAATTTACAGCTAACGTGTTAGAAGGGAAAATGACGGACTTCGTTTTCTCTTCTTGACAGTAAGCGACACAGAGCAGCATATAGCTTTTGAGCGCGATTGAGTTATACTGGCCTTTCAGGATATCCAGCTGTTAGATTGAAAAGTCACGTGTTCCTGCTTTATATAGACCTTTCTTGAAATTACATGGCCTGTTCCAGAATCAGCTGTTAAGAATAAAAAAGCATGTGCCGTTGCTAGTGCATTGCGTATACTTAATTATTAGCCGGCTTCCTTTCTCACTATTTAACAAAACAGACAATTTTCTATTCATATATACTCTCTGTGTTAGATGAGGAGAAATGCCCACCACTTGCATTGCTTTTTAAGATTTGCGCCTGGTTATGACACAGACTAGAATCAGCCTTATACTGCTAAGATGAAATGCCACCGTCTAGGGCGAACCACTAGAAAGCCAACTATAGGGTGAAGCATATTAGGACTCTAGACTCCTCCAAGCACAAGATCAACTTATGGTGGTGTTCCATTAAGTTGCGCGATAAAAAGCCCACGTTGCTGCATCTTGTGTTCAGAAATCAGCTAGATATAAAGCCACATTTCCTTGCTAGTGATTGGCCTCTTCAGAATCCTGCTGTAGATAAAAAGCCCACCGTTGCTTGGCCCAGTGTTGGCTGTGTCAAATCAGCTGTAGATTAAAAACGCACATTGCTTGACTCACCAGTAAATTGCCTAAAATACTGTGTCTTACCCACGAGAATCAGCGTAGATTAAAAGAACAGTCCACATTCGGCTGCCTACTGATTACGGGTGTTTCCAGAACTCCAGCGAGATTGGAAAATGCCACGTTGCTGCTTAGGGTAAATTAGCGCATCACGAGGCTTTCTCCAGCCTCTGTGTTGCCCATATGGCTGCGCACACTGCATATCATGTACCAAGATATAATCTTAAAGAGGAAGCCTTTAAGATAATGCACCGATACGGCCCCTTATGATCTGGGTTATCCGGAGTCCCTTTAAAACCCAAGGAAATAACACAAGGTAATTGATAAAATCAATGGTTCCAATGTAACCAATTTTTAATCTTTTCTACACCAAATTTCCCCTCCAACCTTCCTAAACTTTTAACTAATATCTAAAAGTCTAAATTAAATCACAGACCAATGGGAAGATATTCTAGAAGTATGTGCTTTTGAAAACCCACAAACAAAACTGCAATAATTTATATTTTAACAACAGAAGTAGGGTGACATAAAAAGCCATCCCGAAGTCTTATATAGACCCAAATTTATTTGACCCCTTTGATTTTTTTATAAAGGAGCAATTAAACCATGATCAAAAACTGCAAAGGATGAATTGCAGCCTGGTTCCTTATATTCTTCTAGCCGATAGCCAAGTGATCGCAGTAAAAGATCACTATCTACCTACTGGATATTATATAACATCTTTTCAGTAAACCACGCAGAGCTTATAATTTTTAGCCCCTCCTGCTCAACACTATATACATTTTATTTTTGATGATATCCTTCCTACAGAATTTGTCACCAAGGACAAATTGTTATACCACAGGCTCGGAGGTGTCCATTATATATGTATATATCAGATTGTATACTTGACGTCAGATTTCTCGATTTGGTGCCTCTAGTCCAACAGCCATGAATGAAAAGTGCCCCAAGGCAATTATTACACCCTGAGATATATATATCTGTTACATCATAGATGAAACGATGCTATGTGAGCGAGGTCTAACAGGAAAACAAAGTGAAAATTACAGATACAGGAAAGTAGGAGGCTGTGCGGACCGCGCGAGCTTATTACGTGTTATAGCGTAATATCAACCTTGGCATACTGTAAAATGATGTGCGTACTATTGTGCTTGCCCGACAATATATAATTACAATGGATCTACTGAACAGCAGAGAATAGCAAGAAGTATGGAAATAATAATAATGGTATATATTTAGCTACTCATAACTATGCATATATCTATCTATATATTCAGGTTGATGGGTGGCTATGGGAATTTTCATATTCTACCCAGATGATTGAGACTAATCTGTATGATTATGGAGCATGGCTTAACATCATATATATTTAAATGCCTTATCTCATACAAATCAGATATCTTAGAATAGTCTAATCAGGCGATCATATGTAAAAACATTATTTATGCAAAAATACATCCCTTAATTGTTGCCCAGACAAGATCCACTATGAATCTGGTTCTTACCTTCACATAGCAGAAATAATGTCCACTATTGCAGGTTGTTCCAGCTGTGCGGACAAGAACGCAATTACAAATGTAAAGGAATTGGTGTTTCCAGTTGGCTCTGAGTGTAACACCGGAGATCAAGAACTTTCCGGATACGCTACACTCTGTGCATAATGAATTGCAATAAGATGAGAATTATTCAATATGTTGCCTTAACTGTTGATGAAATCATTCTATATTTGCCAGGTTTTATAAAATCTATCTCATGCCGCAATGAAACTAAATCCCAGCCCTTCAAGAATTCCAACAAATAACAATAATTTATTTGAATTTAACCAGCAAACTCTTACACTTTTTGTAGCCCAAATAGTATATATACCAACATTAAATTCATATTCATTATATACTAGCCCTAGATAATTACTGTGAATAACTAGGTATCTATTGTGCATGTAGAGACCTATACTGCAGAACTTTACATCACATCCTAGTACTTACCTTTTTAATCTTCCTATTTACTGAAAATGTCGAACCTTTAGGCACAGGGTTTAGCACATTGGATGTGGTGAACCCAGTAACTGTTTTAAATGCCGTATACCATTTTGATGACACCTAGAAAGATACAGAAACACAATGTCTGATTAGCACCAACCTTTGTAGCCATTAAACAATCCATCAAAGGAAAAGTGTCAAATGAACATTTACTTTTTTTATACCCGACCTACTCTTGGAGCCTATTTATCAACAGTCTCATTTTTGTGGGTTTAGAGCTTTTGAAAATCACGACTAACTCACAAACTCTAACAACTAGGAAATGTTGTGAGATTTTTTATAAAATCCAAATAAAAAAAGTATGAACGGAAAATTACTCTGAACTCTGCGCTAAAAATCTGAATATTCTCACAGATCTAAAAATGTTTAATTTTCCAGACAATTCCTAGGCGAAAGAAGAGTGCGAAAAAGCCTCAAAAAGTTCAAACTGAATTAGAGCAGGCCACAAATATCAGTGCGGCTCCCATTGACTTCCTATAGGACCTCGACAACGTCTATGAGTTTTTGTATAGAGTTTTCTGTGTTTTTCTGCACTTCATAAATTCAAAAAATTTTGACGAAGCTTTTTTTTAAAAAAATTTGAAAACCACCAATTTAGACATCCGTGGAAAAAATTTAAATTTGATTGTTGGTAAATGACCACCCTTCATATTTTCAATTTATCTAATTTTGAGTTTCTATGATTTTGCTGTGATTTGGCTTCATATTGCCATTTGCATTTTTAAATATTACTCATTGCTTGAATAGTTTAGTTTTAAGATGAGCTACTAAGTGAACTCTTTGATATAAATTCACAATATACCCAAATAGTGACATGTTATACATATAATTTTTAGTATGTTTTTTAATGAGAAAAGGTTACTAGAGGTGTAGCGAATAATTTAAGGTATACCGAGTCAACTAACTGGTCATTGGTTCTTTAGACAGTGGTTTCACCCTATAAGTAAGTTAATGGCTAATCTTAAACAATTTTCATTTGGTCTCCATGTTATTTTACTTTTGAAATTATTGCCTTCTTTTTCTGACTCTTTCCAGCTTTTCAGGATGGGGTCCACTGACCCCACTATAAAACATGCTTATGTAAGCTACACATGTATTTTATGGCTGCTTTCATTACTCTTCTTACTTCTTATTTCTATCTATATCATATTCCAGTCTTTTATTACAAATCAATTTATTGGTTGCTAGGTTAATTTGACCCCAGCAACCAGATTGCTGCGAATTGCAAACTAGAGAAGCTCTGAATAAAAAAGCTAAATAACTCAAAAACCACAAATTTAAAAACCAAATTTTTGCAAATTGTCTCAGAATATAACTACTCTACGTCATACTAAAATTTAATTGGAATGGTGAACAAACCCCTTTAATTAATTGCAAAGAAAAACCAACCAGATAAGGAAAAGAACTTACTTCGCTGCAACGGTTAGCTGCATCTTCCTAATTGCTCTGGCTGCACATATTGACACCGGCTTTGTTAATGCTCCTTTGACATCTAATATTAAAAAAAATGAGAACATTAAGCACCTTCTTATGCCAAGCTATAATATATAGCAAATAAATATTATTGTATACTGGAAAATTGAGTAACCCAATATCCAGCTGTATGTCATTAAACTGATTCATAAGTTTCAGAATGCCTCCGAGTACAGTTCAGGACACGTCACTGCAACACAAGAAAACATGATATAAGCAAAAACATATCCAAAGGGCTCAAATGTTCTCCTTCTAAAACTATATTCAATGAAGATAAAAATAAAACATACTGAAAATGGACAAGAATTTTGAATTTGAAACCCACAAATACTACCAAATGGAGCATTCGCGCACATAACCCCTTTCTATTTACCCGCATGGATTAACCAGTAAAACAGTCATAGAATGAACCTGGCAGATTTTCTCTATGTACATGTAGGTTGTTGTATGCTAAATTAATGGGTAAATACGATACTGTAACCCCCTTTTCTCTTTCTCGAAGCATATTCTTTATGATAGAACAATGGGTTTCAATGAGACACTTGCCCCAAATGTATATGTTATTTTTGAAATCGCTTATGTCTGATGGATGCGAAACAAATGATACAGGTATTGGATCCGTTATCCAAAAACCCATTATCCAAAAAGCTCTGAATTACAGGAAGCCCATCTCCCATATACTCAATTTTTATCCATATAATGCAAATTTTTAAAATGATTCCCTTTTCTCTGTAATAATAAAACAGTAACTTGTACTTGATCTCAAACTAAGATATAATTAATCCTTATTGGAAGCAAAACCAGCGCTGTTGGCTTTATTAATGCTTTACCATAATTTCTAGTAGACCTTAAGGAATGAAGATCCAAATTATGTAAGATCAGTTTAAATTGGAAAAACCCAAGTCCCGAGGCCATTCTGGTAACAGGTGCCCATATCGTATTATATTTTTTTAATAAAATTTTCAAAGCTACCGTCTTGAACGTAGGCATCCCCTGAAAACACTTGAGAATGAAAGTTGTCCTTGCATAATTGGCTTAAAAGAGAAAAAGAAGATATTAGACAATAGCTAACATACAGGGAGTGGCTTATATTACTGATCTGTTTGCAGTTTGTTTTCACTGCCCTTACCTTGTCGCTCAGACAAGCCTGTTGCAGTGCATATAGCTATAGCGAAGAACTCATGGGCGTCTTCTGTTTGTCCTCGATGAAGTGGACGACAATATCTAATAAGACATGAAAAAGAAGACGTCAGATTGTTTTTGTAATAGAATCTTTCTATTGAAAAATATATGTATTTAAAATATTTATTGATAGTAAACTAATGTGTTTTAGATGGAGCCCTTTTCAACCACCATTAATAAATATGGTTATAAAAATAGGAATTAAAGAAAGGGTGAGTTTTTAGTTTTTAGCTCTTAAACTCATATATTCTAAATTCTGCCCCCTAAAACTGTTGACACGGATGTATACTCACTGCAACTAGGTTGAAGTAGATATCAAACTGGCACCAACAAATCCTTCTTCAGGTTTATCCATAACGCTTAGTGAATGCGTTCTCATTAAAACACATCATACAGAACCACCCTGGAACCTGAAATAAAAAATAGAACCATAATGTAAGAAAGCTGTGCTCCATTTCTTTAAAGTATCTATAATTTGGAGAAAGCAAAGATACTTCCATACTTACATGTCTGAGAATCTTCAAGGAAAGCAAATAATTGGCATGCGCGTGTATAAGTTAAGCCACTCGCAGTACTGGAATTCATGTAACAGTATTGCCCAGGTTTTGCAGACCTGCTCCAATGGGCGACGTTTCATTCCACCGTCAGAATTGATATATTTCCATTTGAAAAAGCATTTTTGTGAATCAAAATAACTTCATGCGTAGAATATCTAAAAATAAAGAGAGATGACAAGTTTTAGCAGAAACGCCACCAGAATTTTCATTTTCACAGTAGTTTTCCAGTCTGCCCCTGTAGGTATAAAACATTGATATCTTAAGGTTAATGCACAAATGATCTGAATGGCATTGAATCCTTAGCAGTACAGTATGGAACGTGTTATCCAGATTGGGGGTTTTCCAGATAATGGATCTGTCTATAATTCGGACTCCATACCTAGTCTAATCAGTCTACTAGGCAATCATGTAAACATTAAATAAACCCATAAGCTGGTTTTGCTCCAATAAAGGATTTAATTATATCCTAGTTTGGATCAAGTACCAAGCTACCTGTTTTATTATTACCAAAGAAAAAGGAAATCATTTTGAACCAATTTGGATTATTTGGATAAAATGGAGTCTATGGGATACGACCATTCCATTAATTTGCGTTCTGGATATTGGGTTCCGGAACTGAACGGACCCCATACCTGGCATTTACTTTTAGCTGGCTGGGTTGTCATGGAACAGAACAAGATCATTGTGACATCACACATTTAGGGGATTATTTATGCTTGTTTAAAAATAAATTGCTAAGTTAAAAAGTTGTTAAAAAAGCTGTGTAAAAGTAAATGGAAGCCTTGATCAAGTGGTCTTATTTTACACGTGGCCAGATTTAACGTTGTTATTTTACCACTGCTTTAGGGCTTCTTGTAAGTAAAGTCAATGGAACGTTGCCGGAAGAAAAATTGTGTAAAATATTGGTGATTGTGTGTTGCCGAAGGTATGTTGCCATTTTTTACACCAAATAATAAAATCTGACCCCTTAGTCGGCACTTATTCTGTGGTATTACAATGTATTGAATCATTATTATGGACACAATGAATCATCTATTTCTATCTTCAGTCATCTACCTATTCTAGCTATTGCTTATCCATTGATCTTCGGTTCCTGTAAATTAATATCTCTTTTAAAGTAAAATATTTAAGCAAAGTAATTCTTCTACCCTCTATTAAAAAAAGTCCCTCCATTTACCTGTATTAGTCTTCTAAAAAAAAGAATTTCTTAAAATAAATACTTTTCTCCTTCTCGTCTCTCCTACACTCCTCCTTGACGAAAGAAAAAAAAGCAAATGATTTAAGCCAGGTGAATCTCCAAACAGCAGCGGGAAAACAGCATTATACATCCATTGTTTAGTTTCCCTGCCCTTGGTAGCCATGAACAGCATTATGACCTCATTTTTTATGTTCCTGCATTGCGTAGTCATGGAAAAACAGCATTTATGAACTCATTTGTTACTGTTCCTGCATTGGTAGTCATGGAAAAACAGCATTAATGACATCATTGTTTAGTTCCACTGCCCTTTGAGTATAAATGTCTGTTATTCATGGAGTATTTTCACACATATGATAAATAAATATATATGATTCCCAATGATATTAATCCAAAGAGATCATTGAAAACAATAAATTTACGGATGGACATATCCCAATACCTGTGTGTCTTACTGGTTATACACTAGTATAAGAAAATCACACGCAGTTCCATTTTTGAATGTGATAAATCTATAAATTGACAAAATAATCTTAGCTGCCACTAAACTAAAATATATAAACTTAATAGGCCAAAAATTCTTCTTCGGTCGCTTAGCAAGACTATTAATCATTATTTTAAAACTTAAGTTGTGCATTAATATGCAGAATTGCAACAGTTATGATTTAGGTTGCATATTACTGGAAATTTAGAAAATCTATATGTGTCCCCATGCTTCTGAAATAATGCTTTTATGGTCAACAAATCACTCATCAATAGTGTGCATGAGACCTAATTAACGACTTATTTGCTGGCTGAAATGTAGAACCAAAAGCCTGCCCCCCAATACCCCAAATAAAAACATGGGCAAAGGGTTTTTACAAATTCCAAATATAATCCCTATAGTGAAACGAGGAAAGATTTGAATCCATGAACAGTGTAATATCCATGCATACCAGACGACTCTGTTTTATATCAAATTTCAGCTGAATGTTCTATAATGGTTCATATTTAATAAGAGGCGAGAATAATTGTTTCCAGATATTGAGCGCCGGTCCTTTTTACCCAGTTTTAAGACAGGGATTAGAGTTAACAATAGACTCTGTATATCCAAAATAACGAGATGCCCATATTAGCTCCGTGTATGTGCGCATTGCAACCAATTCACATTGGAGTCTAAAAGCGTGACCATCAATACTTTCTTATTCATTAACACTCTAGTCTGCAAGTGTATCAATAGTTCTACATGGGCATTATGACCCTACAAAACAATACTAAAATAAAATCAAAAAGATGAGCACTGACTAAAAATCCTTGCCCCAATAAAAAAGTGTCAAAAAATTTATGAATGTTTATTGCATTTAGAGTAGTGTACACAACATTATTAACTGCTCCGCCCATGAAACCTTGTTCAATGGTATGCAAAAATAGCCCCACTCTTACATCAGTCTCTCAAAGAGCCTGCGTGAACAATAGCCTCCACCTACATTATAGAAATGCCTGTTATATTTGTCAAGATATTCTAATCTTGATGATGGCCGGGGAAAACTAAGGGCAGATTTTTTCTCGAGTGTTTTTAAATAAAAAAAAGTCTGACCAAAGTAAGGTCCTACAAATTTACCCTTATATCAATTTAAAACAGCTATTCGAAAAATCAGATCTGGAAAACACGTGACTTTGTCGACTTGTCGCACCATAAACATCGCGAACTTTTTATGATTGTCATGCAGTTAATAATCCGAATGTATTTCGGAGATTTGACACCGAGCCCCAAAAAAAAGCCATAAAATTCTTCTCCCGTATAAAATCGTTTTTCGAATCTTCGCTAATATTGAGAGAGCACAAAAAAGCGTTGGTACGAATAATTATCGTTTTGAAATGTAACAACACCAGCGCAAAGAAGACCTTCAAATATCTTCTACCCATAATTCAACAGCACGCTACAAGCACTTATTACGCATCTCTGTACAGAAAGCCTTCGACAGGTTCGGATTCTTGACTTTTGTTGGCATCACCTCGGGGGTAATAATAATCCTCAGAAAAATTCTGTTTTCTTCCCAGAAAGATCCTCTGGATTATATATGTTTACAAAAAAACTCAAATATGTTTTGGTTGTTACGCCATTCGGACTTGAATACAATAACACCCTTAAGCTGGCCATAGATGTTGAGATTTTTAACAAAGATCAGAGCTCTGATCGTGATGACGCGATCTCGCAGAGTACGACATCGTCGATCGTACGAATTACCATACAACTAAAAAAGACCAATTTACCAGGAAAACAAAGGGAAGCGCCTGCCTTGTGCCTCTGCAAATAGATGAGATCTGCACTGGACCGCACAAAGATATTTTTGACCTGCTCGATCAATTTCCCGACAGGATGTCGGCCCGAAAAATCGTAGATGTACATCGTTCGTAATACACTAACCACACGAATAATTGGTCGGGCTTCCCTAAAATCGGTCGTTCGCGCAAGAAGGAATCGTGCGTTCTATGGGAGCTTAAGGCTTATAAACGACAAAGTCAAAGTCAAAGTAAACTTTATATGTTATCTCAGCAGTAAACGAAATATACAGTGAGACGAGACGACGTGGCTCCAGGTTAGTACATATCACAAAAAAGCACTTAACAAATACACAATAAATATTAAAACATGAAATGTGGCAATGTGCCAACCCGAATATTATATAGAAAAATACCATATTAAAAAATTAAGCAGTAAACTCAGGATCCTAAAAGCATTTTCAAAGTGTCGTAGTGCCTTTAAATGTCTTTACATCTTGATTAATCATGAACCCAATGAATATCAATCTCTAGAAACAACCATAGCGTGCATCAACGCTATTACCAATATAGTGAGTATACCACATGATACTTGCCTATATCCCTGCTCATTTACAAAGCTCACATGATTATGTATAATCCATACCATGAATCAAGAAACATTATCTCTAAATTGTAATAATAGATTTCTTATCATTTACAAACAAGAGAGGGTTAATTTTAATACAGCTTGAATCCCTCCACTAATGCGAACAGAACACATTACCGCTTCTCTTATATTACCAACAGTTCACGCGAAGAGAGTACTATTGTTAAAAAAAACAGTTTCTGAAATTTTGTGTGCGAAGAGGTGAAGTATTTCAGTCCCCTGGGCCTCTACCATCCCAACTCCATGTGTCCAAAAGGCTTTTTATCAATGAATGCTAACAAGTAACTGGCGTCTTCTTTATTATCTCCACCCCTTATAGGGAGCTTTTACACAGATCCTTCTTCCTC
>NW_024467168.1:0-25503 GCF_017654675.1 Xenopus laevis | reverse complement strand
GTATATATAATCTCGACACAGCAACTGTTGGTATGTGTGCCAAACCCTGTAGTAAGCCATTTGCAGAGACAGGTTTGCGGGCTGCTCGCATTACTTCAACCACTGCATCGGACAACCCTTACGTCTTAGGATCTGTGATTAAAGAGCCATGTCGTCAACCCTGAGGCTTTATGATTTTGGATGATGGACGGAACCTAGTGAGGGAGGTCCAGTAGTGGAGGAAGGATCCAGGGATCCACTACTGAGAGGTTTGAGGAGGTCCGAAAACCACAGACTGACATGGCTTACCTGGGGAACTATTGAAAATAAGTGTTGTTCTCTTTGTAGCCTTCTGATCGTTCTGGAGATAAGAGTAAGAGGAGGGAAGGCGTTAGAGCATCTGTGCCTAGGAGTAGGGGATCCCAGTACCTTGCAAAAAAGTTCTGTACTTTCCTATCCTGTCTGGTGGTCATGAGATCCACCCTCCCATACTCTCCCGCATCCTTGATAATTTGATGAAGATGTATTCATCAGTGACCATTCGCCTCGAGTGTAATCAGGTTGATGGATAGTTTGCTCTGTTCCAGGTCCCACCGATCCTGCTGTGTGTCCCTGCAGAACTGCGCCCCAACTGGATAGGCTTGCATCTGTTGTCAGTAGGTGCCATTGGGAGCTTCCAGGATCTACTGAAGCCTATGATTAAGGGAAGTGTTCCCGAAAGCGTAAGGCCCTATGTATTTCTACAGTACCCAGCAATAAAAACCTGTTTTTACCAGAGTGCCGTCCTCCTGTTCGTGTATCTATTGTTAGCAGTGGGGGCGCTGCGGACTGAGCACCCGGCACTACGGTAGAGCAGCCAACTGGTGGTGAATTGAAGCGGTCCTAATTGGTTTCGTGGAGTCTACTGAACCATGCTGTGTCCAGTCTGGGCCTGAGACTGAACAACTGGAATGTAGTAACCCATCCAGCTTCTTGTCCGTAGCATCCTAGGGATGAGGCATCTGGAACCGGTGGAGCTGTGTTCTTAGGAAGGCGGATACCGGGTAGCCACTGAGGGTGGATTAAACCACATTGCTAATGTTTTTTTTTTAGCCTCAAAACACCCTCGGGCATATCTCATTCTAAATGACAACCCTGAAGGTCCAGGAATCTGGGAGCTGAACTCTGAACTCCATGGGCAAACACCCAGCGCTTTAGCTGCAAGGCTTGTTTGCTGTGTCTCTTAATTAGACAACTAGATTATGCAGCAGAGTTCTCAGACTCCTGAGGGTAGAATGTATCTAGAAGATAGCCTTAGGGAATCTATTGTCTCTAAACATGTGGCATGGATTCCTCCTCCTTCTTGTCACCGAGTGACACTACTCCTTCTAAGAGAGCGGTGTCTGACGGAGGAAGGAACGGATTACTGAAAAAAACACCATCACTCTCTTCGTCAGAGGGGGGCCTCCAATTTCGTGGCTTGCCCCTTGTAGGAGTTTAATTCTTTTACTCTTCGCCTCCTTGTGCTACAGATGAAGCCACTTGGATTTGTGAGATAAATGCGTCATGACTCATGGTTAATTGAAGAAACTGCGTTATCTAAAGTCATCTTAACTCATTTAATGCATTTAACCTTTCCATTAGCATACCAAAGCACCATTGTGAACAATGGTGAATGCCTTAATTAGATGGGATGTTGTGACGCAGTTTTCTGTGTTAAATGAGATAAATGGGATATCTGTGTTTAGTTATTCTGTGTCAAACAGACAAACCAAAGTGGCTGCATCTGTAGGTGATCAGGAGTGGCCTGTACATCAGAGAGTAATATGTCTGTGGGTGCTGTCCCTGTACCCACCATAGTAGTTGGTTACAATTAGTGCAATGGTATTCTTATGCCCATAGGACAAATGTTTTTGGGCTTGTGGCAAACGACAATTTTATTTAGTTAAGACGGCTCCCTTGGGAAAAGGCCATCACTAGGGGCCATGGCATGGCAATGTTTGTAGGTCAGTGGGACATGCGTGAAAAAAAACCTGGTTTGCATTTACCGCATAAAAAATATTGGCGGTAGGTACCTGTTCCCACCGAATAGCTAGTGACCTCTGGAAGTAGCAGTAACCAAGAAGGCCTGCTCTAGCTAAGCACTGCAGTGCGCCAGTAGAAGGAAAGGAGCAGGTTTTCCTGTAGTGTCTGTTGCTGATAGCAGCACAAAATACCCTTCTGTCCGCCCCTGTGTGCTCGATTTGATGAACGCTGGCTCTGACTGCACTATGTGTGCATTAGACAGTGCCCCGGAGGCTTCAGACCTATTTCTAAAATGGCCACCGTGTGTAGGGGGCACGCCGCTGTTCGCGTGAGAACAAGGCGCGTGACAGTAGAGAATGGCACTGCTAGGTGAGACTGAGTTGCGCAAGTAACAAACCTTCTCCCCTAGTGTCTAAGCCGGTGTTGTTTCCTACACCTTTCGGCTGTACTTGCCGTTCCCCCCGGGCTCCCAGTGCAAGTCACGAGAGGTGTTAGTAGTTCACTGAAGGGAGTGGAGCAGTGGGAGGAAAG
This sequence comes from Xenopus laevis, assembly GCF_017654675.1. Classification (NCBI taxonomy): domain Eukaryota; kingdom Metazoa; phylum Chordata; class Amphibia; order Anura; family Pipidae; genus Xenopus; species Xenopus laevis. The sequence continues at coordinate 22,989 of NW_024467168.1, read as the reverse complement.
ATGGCGTGAAAAGCGAATAGCACAAGTAACAAACCTTCTCCCCTTGTGTCTAAGCTGGTGTTGTTTCCTACACCTTCCGGCTGTACTTGCTGTTCCCACTGGCTCCCAGTGCAAGACATGAGAGGCTTCACTGGTTCACTGAAGTGGAGCAGTGGGAGGAAAAATGGCGCCAATTTTGAATGACCTGACTCGGAAAGGTGGAGAAGGGTATTCTTAGGAGAGGGGAACCTCGGGTGTAGAGAAGTGTCAATACTCACGTGTTCCCCGACCGCTCTCCTCTGTCATCCGGCCAGCTTCCTCTCCACTTGAGGGGGAAGGAGGTTGTGTTTAAGCTGGATAGTCACAAAAACACAATTGGACCCCGGAGACAGATCCCCTGGGGGATGCCAGTGTGGATCCTCTACTCAGTGTAAAGGTCCTGGGCATCCCCTGTTGTCAATATAATGACAAAATTTAAACATTAGAAAAACAATAAAAATGAGTTTAGATGAAACGTCCTAACCTCCTGAGGACACAACACAAACTGGCCTGGGCTCCGCCTGCTGGGGGGATGTAGCCAGTGGGGGAGGAGCTAAATCTTTTCTTTTTTTATTGTTGTGTCCTCCTCCTAGTTGCATTAGCTATACCCCATTGTCCCTGTGTCCCCCAAGCAGACAATAGAGAAATAAGATTATAAGCAGCACTTACTGGAACAATCTCTATAGAGCAGGTGCACTGTAATCCCTTTCCACAAGTGAAATCATTTCTATAACATAGGGCAGCGCTCCATAACTGTCCAGAGTTGTGGGAGAATTAGTGAAGCTCAAACAGGTAAGATTTTAAAGAATTGGTAGGGACACAGGCCTGTTTGAATAAACATCTGAATATCCCAGAAGCTGTGCAGAAATTGAATCATTCACTGTAAAGCTGCATTCATTTTCTGTAGGCTTCTCTTAATAACATCTAGGATTAAACACAATAAATACCTTTTCTTTGCGTGACCTCTGGTGGTTGTTTTGTAGAAGACACTTTACTACATTTCCCATTATTTTTTTCTTAAGATATAATTATGTTTGTCTTGGATTCTTGAACCAAAAGCCTTCTGATTATACAAAAGGCTTTAATAATCTGTCCTCACTGTAAAGAACAACCTACGTTGCCTCAAATAAAAGCTCTTTTCTTCTAGTCGGAAGGGGTGGCTTCTTTATGGGTAAAAAAGGTCCCCTGCTATTTGTCTATAATGTCCTCTAATGTACTTGTAAAGTGTAATCATGTCCCCCTCACAAGCACACTTTTTCCAGAGAAAACCTTGACAGTCTACCCTCATAATTTAAGTCTTCCATCCCGCTAACCAGTTTAGTTGCACTTAGTCTCTGCACTCTCTCTCTCCAGCTCATTTATATCCCTCTTAAGGACTGGAGTCCAAAACTGCACTGCATACTCCAGATGAGCCCATACCAGGGACCTATAAAGAGGCAAAATTATGTTTTCATCCCTTGAGTTAATGCCTTTTTTATGCAAGACAGAACTTTATTTGCTTTAGTGGCCACAGAATGACACTGCCCAGAATTAGACAACTTATCTACAAAAACCCCTAGATCTTTCTTATTTAAGGAAACTCCCAACACTCTGCCGTTTAGTGTATAACTTGTATTTATATTATTTTTGCCAAAGTGGATAACCTTGCATTGATCAACATTGAACCTCATTTTCTAACTGGCAGCATCCTGCATAGAACCTATAGTTCTGCACAGTTTGGTATCATCTGCAAAAATAGAAACAGTATTTTTAATGCCCACCTCCAGGTCATGATGACGAAGGATGGTCCTGCTTGCTGTTGCTCATACAGGAAAATTCCTGAAGACTTCCGATGACATCTGAATCAATGTTGAGATTAAGTTCCTTTAAGATTGAGTAAACTGTCATGGATTCTAGTGCTGATACCAAAAGAACAGCATTCCTTTTTGTTGGATTGTAACGTTTTAATCAGAATGCTGTGCGCCCAATTCAACGTGTAAGGCCCAGGTTGCACCTGAGCAGAGTAGGTCTTGATTCAAAGCCAGAGGTGACAATGGGGGGGCGTAGTAATAACACATAATGTAATCTGAGGAAGAAAAGGGGAAGAGTGCTGGAACCAAAAGGTTAAATGGAGCTACATTGAGGGGCAGATTTATCCAGGGTCGAATTTCAAAGTGGTAAATACTTCAGAATTCAACCATCGAATTGAAATACTCGAATATCGAAGTCGAAGGATTTTGAACCTGCGATCGAAGTAAAATCGTTCGATCGAAAGATTTAAATCCTTTGAATCAATATGATTTTACTTCGACTTTAAAAAACGTAGAAAAATGCTCTAGAAGGTCCCCATAGGCTAACATAGCACTTCGTCAGCTTTTATTTGGCAAAGTATTTAAGAGATAGTACTTCAATTATCAAATGGTCGAACAATTTACTTCGATTCGAAGTAGCCTATTCGATGGTCGAAGTATCCAAAAAATTACTTCAAAATTCAAACTTTTTGAAACCTCAAAAATTCCCTCGAATCCACTTCGACCCTTGATAAATCTGCCCCTAAATAACTTTAAAAAGGGGTTGGATACCTTTTTAGCAAGGGAGAAAATAACTCTAAATAAAAAATCAATTCAGGGAATGGTCACATTGGCCACCTTTAATGTCAGGAAGGGATTTATCTCCTCCTCTAAGGTGAATTGGAGAGGCTTCAGGTGGGCTCATCGTCTTCATCACCAAGCAGTTAGGCAGGTTAGTTAGTAGAAAAGTGACACGTCAAGTTTTCAGCCTCTCTTATTTGACAGAAGAACCTATACAAAGAAAAAAAAAAGAAAACCCGTTAAACACAGACAACTACAGTATTGCTGTTTACATGAAAGAACTGTGCCAAGCCAACCATTTAGCCTGTTAGCAACTGTTCTACCAATGTCACTACTGTAAGTCTGGTTACTGTGATTCTTTATGGCATATGACTACATGATTTACATGTAAATACACTTAGCCCTGCTGTCTGGTGAAGGCCATTTATTTGAGAGGCCCCAGTTTGGAGGAACCAAATTAATGTCTTAATGTCTTTCTGTTGCAGGAGATACAACCCTTGGGATCACTGTTCGCTATCCTTACAGGAGCTATAGGGGGGTGGGAGCAGAATAAAATGAATATGGGTTTCCCCTATATTTAAACAACGAATACACCAATTAGACCGCTCCCAGCTTACCCCTCCTGCACTGCTCCGTGTATTCCTTGCTGGGTGCTCTGGCTGCAGCGTCCCCACCGCTTGTCACACACCAAACCAAAGGAAAGATGGCACTCTATTCAAGGATAAGACAGGTTTATTCAGACCCCACAGGGATCTCAAAGCCCTACGCCGTTTCGGGACTCAATCCCTTAATCATAGGCATCATATTCCCCTATATTTGCCTTCTGGGCACTGGAGTTGGGGCAGACTTCCTACTAAATGTACAGTTTCTTTGTGCTCTCTTTTTAATTTGTATGTACTTTGTACTAACAGAAGAAAAGCAATAAATTACATTTGCTTTGTTGTGTGTACTTGTGCAATTACCTGCATTAGACACAGTATTAGAGAAATTGGGGTGAACATCAAGCAAATTCCGGGGCCAAAAGGCACCTTTTGCAGGTGTCAAATGCCGCAAACGTCCTAAAGAGTCTCCTGGGAATCCCTGTATACTGTGAAAAGAGAAGGAAAATGATTCATGCAGAGGTGCCCGATCAGTACACCCCCACCACTGTTGATGGGCAGGTCCAAAGAATATAATAGATTTTGGTCACTTGGGAAATACCTCACCCTGTTTATGAACGAGAGTTTTCACCCAGGCCTTGGGCAAGGCAAGAGTTCTTAAAAAAACGGTAATAGGATTAGCGCCTGGGATAAAGCACACAAGAGAGGGGAATATGGCAACTTTATTAGTACATGTATGGCCCTCTTATCCAGTATGCTTGAACCTGGGGTTTTCTGGAAATGGGTCTTTCCATAATTTGGGATCTTCAGATCTTTAGTCTATTAGAAAAATCATGTAAACACTAAGGGGCACATTTACGAAGCGGTCGGATATCGAGGGTTAATAAACCCCGAATTCGACCCTCGAATTTGAATTTCGTAGGATTTACCGCAAATCCTACGATCCAACGATCTAAGGAGAAATCGTTCAATCGAACGATAAAATCCTTCAAATCGAATGATTCGAAGGATTTTAGATCGACCATCGAAGGATTTTCCTTTCGATCAAAAAAACCTTAGAAAACTGATGGCGAAGGTCCCAAATAGGCTAACATTGTAGCTCGGTGGGAAGTATGTAGTCAAAGTTTTTTTTAAAGAGACAGTATTTAGACTATCGAATGGTCAAATAGTCGAACGATTTTTAGTTTGAATCGTTCGAACGAAGGTTGTAGTAGCCTATTCAATGGTCGAATTCCTCAAATAAAAAAAAGACTTTGAAATTCAACATTTTTTTACTCTTGAATCCTTCAATCGAGCTTAGTAAATGTGCCCCAAATAAACCAATAGGGCTGGTTCTGCTTCCAATAATGATTAATTATATCTTAATTTGCTCAAAGTACAAGGTACTTTTTTAATACAGAGAAAAAAGAATTCGTTTTTAAGAAATTTGGATTATTTGATTCAATGGAGTCTGTGGGAACGGCATTTCCGTAATCCAGAGCTTTATGGATAATGGGTTTTTGGGTTCCAGATAACGGATCATGGGGCACCACTTCAAAGGGAGAAAATGCTCAAGTTACACAGCAGATAAGCTCTGTAGAACACAATGGTATCTGTTATCCATATTTATCTGTGTGCCATAGAGCCTTTTTTTCAATTTCCGCCATTGCTACACAACAGCTTGTTTATATGAACTTATAGTGTTTCTAGAGCAAACGCAGCGTAGTTTTACCAGTGCAGGGCAACACTACATGATATTTTCATTAAAACACTTTCATTTTTGGTGTTTACTGTTCTTTAAGGACACTTTTGGTGTAGTACAACTCTCAAGCACTTTTTCCATTGAAAGGGAACACAGAGTCCCTACAAGGTAATCCCTGTGGCTCCCCCTGGGCCACTAATATGTGATAGCGAGTGTGATATTTCAGAGACAATTTGCATTGGTTTTTCATTTTTTATTATTTGTGGTTAAGTTAGTTTTTTTATTAAGCAGCTCTCCCAGTTTGTAATTTCAGCAATCTGATTGCTAGGATCCACATTACCCTAGCAACATGCGTGATTTGAATAAGAACCTGGAATATGAATAAAGAAGCTCTCTGAATAGAAAGATGAGTAATTAAAAAGTAGCAATAACAAACATTTGACGCCTTACAGAGCATTTTGTTTTATATGGGGTCAGGTTCCGATTTGAAATTAGCAAAATATAAAGAAATGATCAAATGCACAATGTGAGCAGACCGCACGATAGAGCTCCTCTCTCAGGGCGGCCAATAATTCTGTTTTTACAGGGCACTTAACATTGGTACATAACGGTCTGCAGAGAGCTGGACCCGCAGCGGCTACCTCAGAGAATCCTTATGGGTGCAGAATAGAGCCAGAAACGGGCCTCCTCTACGGCAGGGTGGCTGGGATAAATTTTGCATGTGAGGGAAAATCAAGATGCGACCGCAACTCTGCTAGCAGCTCCTCTCCTCCCTCCTACAGTTGAACCTAATCGTGACCACATGTGGTTGCAGAGATTCTTGCAGGAGATCAGGGAGTCAAAGGAAAACATGCACGAAGTGCTAAAGACCGATGAAATAAACTCGATTGAGAAGGTCTATTATCTTAGGATCTAAAACAGAGGGTCAGCGTACAGCCGTCGCAGCGAGTGTAGCATTCTGCGAATATTATAGGCTCTCCGTGAGGAACTTGCGGGCACTACCAGATACGTGAAATCAGTAGCAACATCCATACAAGTACTAACGTATGGCAGCAACAACAAGTGGATTGTGGGATTTCCGAAGAGAAGAAAGGAGACAAGCCGGAGCACTTCATAGAGGACTGGCTGGCTGCAACCTTTGACCGCGGTCAAAACCTTTCCCCCTTTGCTGTAGAAAGAGCAACCTGATCCGAAAAGACTGGGCCAGGCCGGGGGCACCTCGTGTCGTTCATATGCGAGGCTCCTAACGCCAGAGACAGAGACACTATTCTCACTCCTTGGCAAACGTAACCAGGCGGCATTAAAGCATCAAGGAGCAACTCAGCTCAATCTATGCTGGTTATTCTGCAGTGGTACAGAAGCAGAGGGCCAAATTTCTGGAGTTGAAGAAGAGGCTACGGTCTCGCAAAGATTGATCTTTGCTATGTTGTATCCAGCGAGCATGAGAAATTCACTCTGAATGGAGCAGCAACGTTTTTTGTGTCCCCGCAGGAGGCGAGCACTGGATGGAGGCGCATAACATTCAGCACTACAGTAAATACCTACCATGGCATCTTGGGGCCATGAGGGTAACTATGTTTTCAATACAGTATCCCAGCTGTATTTTAACCCAATGCGCTCCTAATGACGTTGTTCCAATGCAGTCCGCCAACCGAAGCAGTTTTTTCTTCATGGAGATGCCAACCTACTAATAGTGTCCAGAACTATGTCTTGTCCCAAGCGGAGGCTGACCGAGGAGCCGCATGGCCACCTTTCCTATTTGGCCGCTGCACACTTACCTACAACCGGCGTCCTACGTGAGCGGCCGTACCCCGCATTTGGAGCCACACTATTACCGTCCAGTTCCACAGATGGGACCTGGTATAGCGTGTACAGTCCAAAGCTACACAATTGTTGGTTGATATTCGGGTATTAATTCTACCCCCCAGGTGGGACTGGCTATAGGACAGCTGAAAAAGCCAATGCAGTGTTACATTTTGTGGAAGTTCAATGGTTTAAAGTTACTCTGCTCAAGATGTGATTTTCTTTCCTTGAATTATACTTGTCATACGTTGCAATAAGTTGAAATGTGAGGGGTCTCAACTACCCCCATTAAAAGGAGGCTGGCCTGACTATCTGAAAGCAAAAGAAGTTAAGATAGCGTTCCTGCAAAAACCACTTGATTGGAGGAAAAACCTTAGGCATTAAAATAAGCCGTGGGTGGGTTTTACGACTCTACCCCCTGTTTTTCTCAGGTGTTTCCACTCTTATCCAGTGCTAGGGCCTGCCTCCTTAGTTACGGTACTGTCTCTAATCCCAAGACAGTCCTTTGTGATGGAAAGTATTGAACGGATATTAAGGGAAAGGTTATTATTTCGTTATACATTATTAAATCATCAATAATGTGGAACTTATCTGTGTAACATTATGCGAATAAGCATACGCCTTGCCCATTTTACGGAGGATTGCCTATATTAAGCTAACGCAGAGTAATGGCCAGTATCCACAATGCGAAGCTAATTGCAATGGGAGAACAAAATGGTAAAGCCAGAATCAAAGGTGGCACAGGGGTGACAAAGGCCTCGCGAATCCTAGAAAGGATGGAACTGGTAGAAGCTTGGAGGCATATTTTACCTTAAAAACTAAACAGTACTCCTGTTTTTCACAATCCGTAACATAACGTCTTTGTCTAGAATCGACTCGCCCTGGTGGACAGCCCAACCTTGCCGATTAATTACAAAAGCACAGTAATCTCTCAGGGGGATTTCTGACCCAATGCACCTTAAAAATAGTCCCAAACCTGGAGTGGTGTGGTTCGAAAACCCAAATGGTCTTGAACCGGTCTACTAAAAAATAATAGACAATGAACCACACTAATGCACTATACACGTACTTCTTTAACATTAACTTTGGGACCAGCAGACACCCTCACAGTCTTGGGATGCCTTTATAAGAGGCCATCTGAGGGGCAGAGATATCTGCATTTAAAAAGAAAAGGCAATTCCCTCCACCCCTACAGGGAATAACCTTAATACTTTCTTAATTTAAATACCAGCAAGAGTAAATCAGTATAATGACCTCAAAAGGCTCAAAGGCACCAGTTGTTTACTAATGGCCCAAATATATGAACAAGGGAAAAGAGCTGGAAAAAATGCTGGCTCACTTAGCAAAACAGAATTCCCCACCTGATTTCGCGCTGCAGGACATGTCAGGCACAATACCATCACCAGTTGAGGCATTAAACAAACACTTGGTGCAATTTATACCAGACCTTTCTCCTCGAAGCTGCAAAAACCGCTTTCTGACGATTGACAACTTTTCTAGACAGGTATGAACACCCTAAAACTGCACTCCCAATAATAGGCAGGTTTTTTTCTGGATGAAACAATCACAGTATGCTGAAATTGTAAAATGGCAATTGAGTCCTTCCCTAAATGGTAATGGCTCAGGGGGCCAGATGGGATTCCCATAGATGTATAACAAAGCATGTAAAACCCTGTCACCGCATTTCCTGAACACCTTTAACGCATGCACTGGCGAGGTGAGGCTTGCGGGCTCAATGTATGAGAACAGGCGATAGCCGCTTGCTGCCAAAGTCCAGGAAAGGACCAGACAGCTGTTGGAGTCATAATAGACCCATCTCCCTCCTCACAGCAGATGTCAAAATCCTGGCCAAATACTGCCAAGTGACTTAGTAAGTAATCACCATGCCTAATGAACCCGTGACCAAACCGGATTTATTTCCATGGCAAAACAGTAGCACTCAATACTAGAACCGGCTATTTCTGATCTCACACAGCACTCATGATAACGGGTTCAAAGGGCTATAAGCATCCCCTGGAAAAGGCTAAAAGCCTTTGACACCGTCGAGTGGCCATATTTATGAAAAGCCTCGTTGAAGAATGAACTTCACTTGACAACCCCTTTCTTAAGCTTGCGAGGGGGACCGAGACAGGGCTTCTCCTCTGCGTCGTCCCATTCACCCAAGCAGTTAGGCAAGCAACTAGCATAGTGGGTTTCAGATATCCGAGGCTTAAGAGGAAAGATCCAACTCTTGCCGGACGATATTTCTTGTGTACCGAAAGGAGATAGGGGTGGCCGATCTCTAACAGCACTGCTGGATATAACCCAAAACTTTTGGGGAAAATATCTGGCCTGAAAGTTAGCCCTTCCAAATCGTGTAGTTCTACTTAGACTCCCCTGAATGACTACAATGAGCCAGTTACGTAGACAGACGAGTACTGGCACAATTACATCAGCAATGCGCAATATGGTAAGCATGCCAGTAACGTGTGAGTGACGAATACAATCACTTGCGCCCAGTCCTTCTATGTGCTGACGGCGCTATGCGCTATCTGGCTGGTTGCGCATCTAAGGGCAAATCGTGTATTGACCACTTCCGCTGCCGGCTCTGATCTAGCAAGTCGCCGACCGGAAGTTATCGCAAATCGATGCGCACAACTTTGCACTGGAAATTACGATAGTATTTAAACCGTCTCTAACACGAGGTCAGACCTATGCCCCTGAAATAAGCTGTGTTTGACGGCGAACCGTCGGACAGCATAGGTGGACGGTGGGGAGAAGCTCCCATCCGTTCCCACGTAGGTAGGCAGACATTGTCCCCCTGGGAATGGGAAATAATTTGAGGGGCGGGTAGAATACCTGATAACTAGGTCTCCTAACTTTAAATGGATCGCCTACTTCACGGCAGTTTTTCACTCCACGATTCCACCGGTTTGCAGTGTTGGAATGTTGGTAATTTTTTAAGGCAATTGTCCTGCACATGTCTATATGCATATTAGCAGTGGTCTACACTTTTGTTTTGGTTTTTGTTGTCGAGGCATTGGGCCCTGCTTACTTTTAAATGTATTTATTAAAGGGCTTACGTTTAAAGTTTTGTCATTTTTTGAAGCCATATTTTGCTATCTCACCTAAAACTTGGTGTGCAAGGTGGCTGTGCGTTTTGGTCCAAAAATAATGGGTTCTATATTCCTTCAGTTTCTCCAATATATCATTTTCGTGCGTAATATTTATTTTTTCAAACTCTGCGGGCTGTATTTAGTTATCCTTTGAAAACTATTAGGCTCACCTATCCTTGATTCAAATCCGATTATCAGCTCAGCAACATCATTAAGTAGGTAGGAGTGGAAAATGACCTGGTATTATAACGGACACCAATGGGCTGAGCAATACAAGGCTCCAACACATATATCATTAGTATAGAGACAGAATACTATCAATTATATATGGTTTCATCAGGCATTATCTCACCAGAGCAGAAGTTAAAGTAAGAGTTGTACCCCAGTGTAACATCACTCAAACATAGTCTGAGATATGGCTCTAAAAGTCAATCCTGTTTTGCCACACCTCTATGCAATGCCCAGAGTCTACAATGGTTACTGAAAGAAATCCTTAAACTCACCTTTCAAAGCTTTTTTCAAACTCAGCTGTCATGCCAGCCCAAGCCGGACTATGTCCTACTAACATAGCGGTTAAAAGGAACTGGGGAACAGCACCCTAAAGGAGCTTGTGGCTAAAGCTCCTATTTCATGCCAGACGCCTAATAACTATCATGATTGGGAAAAAACGGCATCCTACCACAAGCGTCATCAGAAGTGGCATTGGCAGTTACAGACCACCATTAATCAAAGAGATGAATTTGTCCTATTAGGAAAGGGTTAATTGATGAATGTCCGTGCGGGCGAGAGCTGGCAATAACGCTGGTGGGACACGACTCTATATAAATGCACAATCCAGCCTGTCTGTAGGCTAAGCACCCCAATACACGAACACCTGTGCCTACATCCCTCCCCCCATTCTTCCTTGTATTGTTACATTTTAATATTATTGGGGAGCAGAAGGCCGCTGGCATTATTATTACTGGTGTGCCCCCATAGGCAATTGTTAAGTGATAATCAAAGGGAAATACATTCTTTGCCCCCCCGTGGTGCCCAGAAAAAGGTGTCCTACGTCTTGTGGGTGACGTACCCCTGGCACCAGCCAAGTGCTTAAAAACCCTGTACCCAGATGCAGGACAGTGCGGATCCGCTGGAGTGCACGCAGTTGGCCAATGAAAAGTATGGCGTCATCCTGCACCGTGCCTTGTGTAAAAGCTGGGTTGGGATTCTGTCTAGCTCTGCAGCACAGAAAGCTCTCTATGGCCTCTGGCCTAGGGTGGAAAGCCAGGCAGGCCTTAGCTTGGGTTTGCTCTTCCGTTCTAAATGGAAGGATGAACCTCATTCTAGTAGATCAGGACGTGGACCAAGTTCCACTTTGGTCTGCCACAGAAGTTCTTTTGAGGAACACAACTACTTTGGGCTGGATAAGGTCGGACAGTTATAATGTTTGAGCATAGATCTTCCGTGAGCGGTTTGCACTTATGCACTAAGGGGCTGTGTGTGTTGTGGTGATTATCAAAAAAACCTTTTTTATTTGAGGTCGCTCATTTCAAAGCAATTCATTGCTTTTGGTGCCCTTGTTTCATTACCTGTATGATATGACACTACTGTCTTTCTATGCACATTACTATATTGTGACAACACATTTGCGTGCATCTGTAATGTGTAGTTATGGGCTTTCAGTACCACTCTTTGCTCTTTCTCCTATATTGTTTTGTGTAGACACCTGGATTGCAACAAATAAAAAGCACCCCATGAGTACATTGCCAGATGTTTAAAGCATCATCCGATAATCAACACATCTTAGCTGTAGTACAAATATGCTCATTAAAAAAATTTAAATTATATGTTTGAATTAAACATGTTTTTCACAACAAAAAGTGCAATGATGGAAGAATTGTCTTAGTTTGCTCACTGTTAGTGGACAGTTATTATTTAGTCTCCCACCATACAATACATTAGTTCGAGATAGCATTAAAATGATTCAAGCATGACAAACATAATTAACTTAACATGGAAAAAGGAAAATGCTCACAACTTGAAACAGCGTAAAACCCGCCTATAGAAAGGAGTTAGTAAGTTTGGACAGCCAGCGTTTTCAAGTATGGCATCGGTTTACATCTGGGCTGCCTTTTATTCTCATCGGCCCAGGCTGCCACTGTTTCTCATTATTACCTTAATAACTATATGGCTTCTGCAGAGTGGTGTGACCCACTCCCGAATGATGTTCCTTCAAGGTTTTCCTATGGAATCAAAATTCTACCCATAAGCTAGGGATATTGGCGGTGCCGTAAAAGGCAATTTGGAAGAAATACAAGGTTTCAGATGGGGTTTCACCTTCGCTGCTAGATCAGCCAGAAGGTAAAGGTAGGTATCATTTAGACAAAGAGACGAATACTTACCCTGCATCAGTATACCCAAAAATTCCAATGATGGTGCCTGTTTATTTCGTAGACGTCAGTCTCAGTTCTGATTAATCGTCGTCTTTGTCGCCTAAGTTATTGGGACAAAAATGTGACTTTCTATGGAGAACAAATATAAAATCACGAGAAAGAGTCACTCATGTAGCTGGACGGGACCCTGTAACAGAATATAAAGCAGTTTCCCTTTATTGTACCCGCTCCCAAATTGTTACTGCCTTACTGAACATGTATTGCTTCCTTTAGTACAATAACCAGAATATAACCAGTAGCGGTTTAATAGAATGAAGAAGTCCGTATTGTGCAGAGTCTCCTGCCACCTCAAGAGGGCCAGGAGAATAGCGCGCCAAAGGAGGTACCTCTAACAAAATAAGATTAAGTATAGAAACTGAATTATAATCCTTGCTCTGTGGAGCATTTTGGTGGAAAAATCCTTCCTATAGACATTCCTTTCTATTAATAACATTGGCATCAAATACCAACTTACAGGCCAGTGGCAGCACCAGATACAAGAACTGTAATTGTGGCGCAAGCTTCCAGGGACACTGCACCTGCAAAGCTATTAAAGCCACTGCTGGTTGCTAGGGAAGAGAGACCTTAGAATATCCAGAGAACTATTAAAGTGAAATGAAGATCTGTAGTCAACTATAAAAATTATTTTCCCAATTAATACTTCTATCTGCCTCAGTGAACTTAGTCGTGTCTCACTGGCCATTGCCATATAACTTACAATTCCCAGAATTCTTTATAATAACAGTAGCTTGAGTGTACTCATTTACACGGCTTATATGACAGCGCCAACCAGAGGAGATCTCAGCAAGCGCCATCAATGAGTAGGAATGGAAGGGAATCCCATCAGGACCCCATGAGATTATGGATGGTTGGCCTTGGGTTCTTGTGTAGTCACATGGAGCTCATCATTTGATATGTGCTGATACAGAACCCACCCTCTTTTCCATTACCCCAAAAGCTGTATGCTACTGGCATGGGGGTTAATAGAGGAAAACAGACCCCGGGCAGTCCCAGAGAAATAGGTCGCTGGGCTCCACGTTGTACATCCCAATCAAATACCAACAGCCCTCTAAATAAAAGTACAATGAGAGAATTGCAACTTGAGCGGAAACTGGGGCCAGTGTACTCTAAAGCGAGAATCAAATGCCAAAATGCAGTGGCTGCAAAGTTCTAATCCCAGTCTCTAAGTCCATGTGATCATCAGCCTGCAATTAAACTGGAAACCTGCAAACTTCCAAGGATACTATGTTCTAGCTTTATGACTATTAAAAGCCATTCCCTGTTTGCTATTGAGGTGAGAGCCTTAGCAACATGAAGCCTTATATACAAGTAAAACATACAGAGCTTTCAAAGAATCTATATCCCTAATAGATACTTCTGACTAATCTTGGTGAGGATACTCTGTATAGTTGCCAGCCATTGCCAAACTACAAGTCCCAGCATTCTCCTGCTGACAAGCAGTAGCTGAGTCTGTAGTTCAGTTAAAACAGGCTGGATGTCACCAACAGAGGAGATCTAAGCAGGACAACCATCAGTGAGATTGGAGTTATCAGGGGCCCCATTAGTTTTGATGATGGCTCCTGGTCTAAAGCTGCTTAGGTTTGGGTTAATTCTGTTTCATTTAAGCACAAGTTTGAATGGTCACATGCTCCACATATGTTACCTTGAGCAAGTGAAAAAAAGTAAATAAATAAATAATAACTGGCTGCATATCTTGGTGCCATAATAGACCTTAGCTCCAGTATGACATCACTCCCAGCTGGATAGCTCTGATTGGATGGAAAGTGCCAGAAGTTAACTTGAGCGCGGGGGGTAGGTATTGGTGTTTTGCAGTTATGGATTGTTTAGTTATTTCCGCTTTCAGAATTCATGATGTAAGTGGAACTACTACCAGTAATCTGGGGGGGAGATGACAATCAGTTACCAAAAGGGGAATTAAGGGATAGTTTGCCCACTTGATTTTATGGTAAGTCTTAGGGAGTGAGACAAACACCCAAACTACCCCTGTTACCAAATCTCCTTCCCAAAATTGACCCCCATTGCCTGCTGTTGTATGTATGCCTGCCTTGTATGGCCAACATAAGAATCCCAATCACAAAAATCAATCATTTCTATGTCAGTCACCCACACCCAAATAAGGGTTTTTAGCTATTACTCTGTAAAGTCCCCCCTACATGTTGCATTTGGTTAACCAGACCACTCCACACTTGGTTGGCAGGGTGGCAATCGGTCCTCTTTTAAATTGATTGCACCAAACCTTTTTATCTCTCCTAATCAGGCTTCATTCTAATTAAATCTGCGACTGATTTGTGTTACTGTTATTTATTAGTAGGTGCAAGCAATTCAGTAGTGCAGTACAATGTTGGAAAAATAGTGAAAGGAGAGAAACCAGTATATACAGATTAATATGCAGAGAGGCTCAGCTCACTAACTTCTCCTCTTTATTTTCTCTCCCCATAAAGCGATAATTTTCGAATTTTCGAAATTTTTACGACATTTTTAGAGAGATTGATCATCAAATCTCAGAGAAAGTCTTTTTAAAACCGAATCAATTACATCAAAAGGCAGAAGAATAACCCAGCACTGCCGCCAACCCATTGAGGATCAATCCTGAGGAAGGTAAGGATTCCTGCATTTTCCTTCGGTAAAATGTTTTAAAAGTAAGAGCTAAAAAAGACACACGTCCATCAAGCTCACTTTTTGGTGTAAACTGCTTAGCAAAATCTCACTGACCCTAAAGCTTAAACCTGTGCTTCTCGTAGATACAGCTGAACTTACAATCCAGGCATTCCCTAGGTGAGTTGTAACTCTAAGGCAAATGTGTATTTCATGTTCCTTGTATACTTTATTGCTACTTTTGAACTTTTTATTAAGCCATCCTCTTTAGTTATTAAATGCCCAACTGTGATTTGACGTCTAGGGTCCCACTCATCCAACCAATCTGTCAAAAGCAACTGTTAAATTGCAACTTTCACTAGCATCAGCACTGTGTGGATGATACAGTAGAACCCCATTTTACAATGCCCTGTTTTTAAACTTTTCCTATTTTACTATTTGTTATTTTGTATTTATCATAATACATTTCCCTGATTTTACATTTATCTGACTTTACATATTTTTTTCTGGTCCCCTGAAAATATGTAAAGGGGTTCATCTTGTTATATAAGAAAGGTCTGCTAATATACAGTAATACAAAAGTAGCAAATGTCAGAAGAAACAAATGCCTATCATTAGGGAATATTGTGTATGGTTGCGAGGAGCAGAATCATAGCGCAACAGCTGGTTATGATAGCAGGCACATTGGGTCCACATGTAGCATTCTTCTGCTATATTTAATAGGACATATATATATCGTTCATATGCAATGATGGGATCTATACAATACTAGATCTCTAACTACCTTTTCTGGAGCATTTTTACCCCTTTGATAATAGGTGTTAAGTATCATCTAGGGCTATACACATTTCCATGTTGCTCAAAATATAGTTTATAGATCCAGACATTATTTAATATTCCCAATTATATTTGTGAGCAGGGGCTTAAGACCCCAGGGCAGGACTTAGCTTTCCACAATCCAGGGTAATATCCTGCAGCAAATAAGACATACCTCAAATAACACTAACTGTGCATGTAGGTGGCATTATTCATGAGGTAATTATAAATGAATAAGTAAGAATTTAACAGGAAAAGGAAAAGAGTTAATGTTGTGTTTTTCACCTCAAGACTTTGCAGTGCTGAGGTTGCTATAGTAATCCAGTAAAAGACCACACTACTCAGTTGAAAATTAAAAGTTAGAGCGGGATGAGATATGTTAATGGGCTGAAAAATAAATATACTATGTACTGTTTATAACCAAGGGGCATTAAGAAGTGTGAAAATATGTCATAAAATGACTACTTTTCCTCATATCAACTTCCTTCCCTACCTGCTCAATGTGTAGCAGTGATGGTTATCAGAGAGTGCTTGTCTTGTAGCTTGTAGTTTACCAGCAGCTACAACAGTTCGTATTACTTATCTTCCACGAAGTCAAGCCACTTATCACCAAACTTTATTTTTCTCATACAGGAGCGTCAAATGATGGGTGCCGGGACATTCTGCATTCTTGCGTCTGGCTATATTCTGTATGTAAGCAGATTGGAAATATCAAGCTGTCGCTTCAGTCCTGCGATTAGAGACCTAAACCAACAGAGTAAGAAAAGAAAATCCTCAGAATTTATAAGAAAATATTTCTATAACCCATTTGACAAACAGTTTTCTGATTGTTCATGAACAATATTCATTTTTGTTTCATAGTAAGTTAGTTTTAAAAATAGACACACATCCATCCAAGTTCAACCTTTGACTTTTTTTTGCCAGTTGATCCAGAAGGAAGGCAAAAAAAACCCCATTTGAATCCTCTCCAATGTGCCTCAGAGTGGGAAAATATATTCCTTCCTGAACTCCTAAATATGGTGATTGGTCTAGTCTCTGGATCAAATCTTTGACTATGAGCTATCTTCCATAACCCTGTATTCATTCAACGTGCCTAAAAAGGCCATCCAACTTCTTTCTATAAAGAAGGAAAGTCTAAAATAAAATAAAAAGCTTTAATTATTGGCATAAAATAATATTATGACTAGTGTTTACAAAAGCAGTGTTTCTTCATTCCGTTTATCATTCATTCTTGCGCTGTAATAGTTTTTCAATATTAAGTGGCAAGCTGCACAGAAACGGATGTCTTTGCTCCATTGTCCATAAATCTCTTCTAATCAGGCACACGCATGTCCAATCCGTCTAAGAGTAGCCCTGCGCTCAATCCCACTATGATCTCCAGTCTTCCGAAGAAGAGAGGACGTTTTGGGTCACGTTTGATTGCCCATTCTGATCCCTAAACTCTCTCTCTCTTACCTGCATTTATTCTTCCACTTGATGATTGGTCCCTTTGCCTGGTAAACAAAGGAAGGCGTTGAAGCGAGCCAGAACAGAGGACACGCAGAAATATACCCAGCGTTCGGGTCTGTAAAACATATTGTGCACTTACAGGCTGTATTCAAAGAATGTGACTATAGTATGCGACACCAATGTCTTATCACTGTTTTAGCAACGTTTATTGCGTCGCTTGTTTGCGTTACCGCACAAGTGGTCCACTGAAGAGGTGCTGTCTCACTAGCAGACAAAGCAGGAGGCAATTTGAAAATGTGCGGCGCCAAAATGCTTACCAACTATAGAAAATTTTGGAATGGAAGTGCACAAAACTGTAAAGCCATTGCAATTCTCAATGCTGCGTTCGGAGGGGAAAATAGGCAGAAGATGATAACGAGGAAGGTTTTTTTTTAACTTTTCTTCTCCTTTAAAGCTATCTAATGTATCAGCTGTTACCACTGTATTTCATATGAATAGAATTCATACTGCTAAAATACCTTTCCAATAACCATTAGAGGAAAAACTCTTTCTTCTATATTGAAGGGGTGGACAAGCACTTAACCATTTAGTTCTTAATTTGTTTCCCATTCTCTATAGACTGTCGACATCCAAACAGTTCTTGATGCTTGTTGAGCCCAGGAGTGTCTCTCTTTCAGAAATGAAGGAGGAGTTGTGAGAGTCATTTCTAGAAAGGAGATTGAAGATAGCAGCAG
Organism: Xenopus laevis; assembly: GCF_017654675.1. Classification (NCBI taxonomy): domain Eukaryota; kingdom Metazoa; phylum Chordata; class Amphibia; order Anura; family Pipidae; genus Xenopus; species Xenopus laevis. The sequence goes on along the minus strand of NW_024467168.1, from coordinate 5,197 downwards.
GGGCGAAAATCTGTACCCATGTCCACCAAAGGAGCAGGAAAAAGACCAGAAGCCCTGATGAAGTATGCTGTAGGAAGTAGCAGTGAGAACCGAGGCTGAAGAGCCCTTTACTCCTCTCTCCTCAAGCTCATATGAGGAGAATAGTTCGGAGGGAACCAGAATGCTATTTCACTATGTGATCACAACAGCTACTAGCCTCTTTTCTTTATTGATTTATATGCGAATGTGTCATTCCTAACATCCCATCCACTACCCCTCAGGACATTAAACTAGCCCACAGAATCTATAGATGAATTGTATGGCTTTTGCATGTACCTTTCAAACCAGCTGATTATATAATAGCATCTTACCAAATCAAGAAACATCTAAGCCTTGGTTCAAGAAAGTTTTTTATTATTTGAAAATCATTCACTATGTTTTATTTACTGTCTCTTGAGATGCGCAGCTGGAGAGCTGCTAGTGACACTGGTTATAAACCTCCCAGGAGAAGAGGTCGCGCATCTGATGTTCAGGGTGTTCAGAACTCCAGTGATTCTCTCATAATGAGTATTTTATACTGAGGCCATTCTATTCGTTGCGCCAGATATACATAAAACATTGCTTTATCATATCCATGTGATGCCACTTTCATTCATTGCACAATTGTCCCTTTGTTTGCCAGCATCAACATGACAAATCACTGAAGAAACAAACAGTGCCAGAGGTAGAAGAGTGCCTGAAGAGTCATCGGAGCATGTAGGATATGTGGAGTTTTAGTAGATGACTCTATAGATTTAAATCCCTACCCCATACTTTCATCAAATAAAATTCTTCACAATAACAGGATTATTCTTCTGATTAAAGCTCATATAGTATTTAATTGCCCCCCCCCCAACAAGGAAGAGGACAGATTGGTAATATGCACCTGCACTTTAGGCTGGGAGATTTACACAAATAAATAATTCAATTAGCACAAAGCCACCTTATGAATTTATGGCTATGGGTGCTGTGCTATTGAGAATTATGGAGAATGAATCGACTAAGGTGTAAAATAGAAATCGCCCAAAATAACAAACTTACTTTTCCTTATATGTGTAATATCTTGTGGATGAAGAAACATCAGCCCAACTCCACCTGATGAAGTAGAAGATGTCCACTGGCAGTGACAAAGACCCCACATTAAGATTGCAATCCTGCTAACATTGATGATACTATTAACCATTCATTGAAATAAAACTGAGTTTCATGTTGGGGATTTCTTTTTCAGAAGCTTTGCAGTGACCAACTACACACTGCAATCTTCAACCAACTGTGTGTTTCCTAGGCGAGGGCTGGATTGCCAAGTAATATTAATACTTTAAATCCATAATTAGTATGATTATTGGCACATGCAAAACAGTGGTCCCTAAACATTAGTCTGTTACCTTGAAGTGCATGGGGCAAGTTTGGATCGATTCTGCAGCTCTCTGAAAAGGGTAGGTGTGGATTTTTCTGGCATGTATCTTCTGCATTTCCTGAGATTCTCTTCTTATTTTCCTATGTTCTCCTTGTGTTGAAACCACGGCGCAACCAAAAATCCTATGCCCTGAAATCTGGGAAAAGGAGAGCATCACCTTCCTCATAGTGTGCCTAGTTGAAAGCGTCAAGTTAGGGAAAATGATCATTTTTAGCAGCGTTGCTTAATGTTACTTACCATGTCCCTTGTTTCTGACAAATGAATGCTTTAATATCAGGATCTTGCTAGAAGAAACGGGTGCTTTCGCCGTTGCTACCAACCTTCGTTGTGGATATCCACGCACCTGTCCAGTCAGAATACCATCTTATTCTCTTCTGATTGAGTATGTGCTGGCGGCTGCTTAAAAAGAAGTCTTACTTGCTAGATGGAAGTGCATTTGAACAACCAAAAGAGCTATGTAATACAAATACTTTTACCCTAGAGTTCATGCGGTGCCATCTAGACAAATGTAAGTAGTATACGTGCTGGACTCCTTGTTTATCTAACAAAGGGCAGAGGATTGGTAAGAAAACATCATTTATTTGGAAAACATTACATATTTATTTAACGGTTGAGGGCTGCATCATGCTAGAACATATCCATGATTAGTAAAGTTGTGTCTCTTGACTTACAGCGAAACCAGTATATATTTTAGACAGAGAGTACACTACACTAACAAATATATACTATGTATTCAATAAAACCTGAATGAGGGATTTCTTTGCAGGTTCTATGCTGCTTGCACGCTGATGGCCATTTCCTACTACATGAAAATTGAATCATAACCGGTAATATATTATTATTTTTCCTGTACATGAATACATTTGCAATATAAATGTAAGCGTGAAAGCATACTGCAAACATAGTCAGACAAAGCGAATAGAAGCCAATTATAAATATTCCCCTTAGAGCTGATGACCACAAGAGCAGAAACTCAGCCTTGTGCTTTTAATAAGCTCATGGATCTATCTTAGTGACTGATAATATCTTTATATTAACAAAAATTAATTTGTATTTTTCACGGTACATCACTAATATTTCCCGCTTGGTGTACAGTGCCCTATTATATAGTTGTACTTTGCTAACTTTTGCTGTTTGTTTTACCACAGAGACTCTTAAGCTCGGAAAAAACCTACTCTAGACAGCCATGCGATACGTTTAAACTGGCTATTTTGGACTGAGCAAAGACGGTAAGATTCTAATAAACTAACATCCTTATCAAAAGAGTTGCAGTTTCACATAAATGTTATTGAGGTTCATTGAAGTTGACTGACAATTTGTAGTTTCATATTATGAGAAAGATGAGAGTGAACTTTCCTACTATAATTATGCTTTAGCAGAGGACATATTAAAGTGATAAAGAAAAAATGTGAAATCTACTGGAGTTGGTGCCAGACTTAGCATATCCCCCATTGATTAGTATCACTTTAATGTTCAGATTTGCTTAGCTGAGCATCAGGTCAGGATGAAAGAATACTGAAACATTAACTGTATGTGTCTAATTGGCCTCAGCGAAGGTGAGTTGTCTATCTGCTAAAGGGGTAGCAAACATAGTGATTTGTTTTTGGCTTACCTTAGACATCGGTTACTCCATCATTAATGGTTAAATTTTTTGGCTAAACTATTTGAAAAAATTTTTTTCACAGACATATTTACCCATTTTCATTATCAAACTAAAACCATTTTATTTAAAACTGATCGATACAGATAAATAAGCCCCTAATAGGATCATCCGTTTACTATACAATAACTTTTTCAGGAATCTTGGCTACGAAGTTCCGAACAGTAGCCTGAAAGTATTCTTGCTACATGGGCAACCAGAATCCCTCGCCAGGAGCCAATACTCAAGATTCTGTCGGAACATGGTGGCTTCTGGGTCATTAATGTTACGAAATTGGCCTTAGTTGGGAGAAAGTAGAAAACTTAATACCGGATCGGAATTAGCAACTGTTTATTAAATCTTTATATAACATCCAAGAATCAGCCATATTAGTTACAATATGCGCCACAGTAGCAATAAGTTGTTTGTGTGCAGGCATTTTCAATTATAGCAGTTGTAGGCGAATATAAATAGATATGCTAAGATATCCCACTACAATACTAATCCTTACCAAAACCCCCTTAAGTATTAGAGTACAAACGGTTTGAACCTTCGTAGCCACTTCAACTGATTAGAAATATTCTATAAACTATAGTAACAGAACTTCTCTTATGTTTAACATTGCAGAAACCAAAAGCTGAGACCATCTACTGGTTAGTCGTCCGACGTTCATGGCAGCGGATGCGCCAACTTAATATCAGGGTAAGTTACTCAGTAAAGTAAGGGCGTCAAGCTGTGTCTAAACCAGTAAAATCAATGTACAAGCTAGCACTATCCTGCCTCCCTTAAATCATTTCCTTTACAATTGTGCAGTCTATACTTGTGTATTAGCTCTTAATAGCTATTTAACTGTCACACAGTGCACTTCCAACCATAGCTTATCTGCTAATGTTTCTAACGTCAATCGTTTCTACTTTTCTTTTGTAGCTCTTAACAGCTTGGACCCATTGAAGCGCGCTGGGCCTCAAGTGAAGAAGATGCTATTGTGATGTTATGGCATCATTATTTCTTTTCGAGTAAGTTCATCTTTCATTTTTTAGTCAATCTTTTTTAGCTACAGAAATAACTAAGGTAAGGCCTACACGTGGAGAATCGGCACGGCAGGCCAACTTTGGGCGGACTATGAAAACACAATGGCCTGCTGTGCATTAGCGGCAGGTCGACTTTTTCATTTGTAGCCTTGGGAAACCCACTGAGGCAGTCCGGGAGATATTCGCTCATAAAGACGCAGGGGATTAGTCCCAGGTTGAAAAAAATCTCGCGGAATCTCTCGTGTGGACTAGCTAAAGTACAGATTGAACTCCCAAGTTAATATATGCTAATCAAACATATTTTAAATAAATAAAATGGTAAGTTATGCTAAGTAAGCAATAATAATAAATGTTTTATATTGTCTATTTAACCAAGTAGCATTGACTGGATGGCTTCCTAGAGAGAAGAAGCAGCCCCCGTTCAGAATATCCTGAGTGGATGTTAACTTGTCCTGAGGATAAAGATCTTAACATCTAATTTCTAAACTCATCCCTCTGAGGTTTTCCTTGCCAATGAAAAGGAGATTGCGGAAGCCTTATAGGAGACTTCGATTTATACCGCAATGTAGAGCTCCAGGATCAATCCTGCAATTGCAACATCACCAGCGTGAGAATCTTGATTTATTCTTCCCTTCCTTCCTCCCCCCCCCTATGCAGTAGGGACCTGGCGTGCCCCCCACTTGCACCACAGCTCAACCTAGCAGTGCCCCTCCTCCTTCCACCTCCACCAGCGGTCCCTTCCTCTTCACACAGCTCCACCAAGAATGTTTCCTATTAGGATTTTTTTTTTACAGTTGAACCTCCTGTTACCACCATAGCTCCCCCAGCGGGCCTCCCTACTTCAAACTAAATATGTATCAATAAAACAGGAGCGCACTTAACTACTCGGTAGACACAGCACCTTTCACTTCCATCCTCAGTGTGCAGACGCCGGGTCTGTTGGGCTGCATGGGTTTAATGGAATGGAATTAGAAGGCAGACATCACCAAGCCAGGCTTAATGAATGCGGTTCATGTGTATGCTACCATATGCTTTCTATATCTTATCCTTCTCCCATAATACTATCCAGCGGTGACCATCCCCTTTCAATAA
>NW_024467167.1:0-26799 GCF_017654675.1 Xenopus laevis | reverse complement strand
GCTGGTCGGTACATAATACTTGGGACAATATGATCAGATTTATTTTTGGCTGCTGCTGACACAGGTAAAGATTGGGGGCAATATGATGGCTGCAGGAGGGCTGTATGATGGATGGCTGCTGAGCTTGCTGGTACAGGTACAAGGGGCAGTAATATAAATGAAAAAGTATTGTACATTTTCTTGCTCTCTTTATTTAAAAACCATCATGGTAAGGAGGGAAATGATAATGTAGGACAGGGGGCACTGATTGAAGCTCTTGCCTAGGGATCAAATCCATTTGACAAAAGAGCAAACAGATTTTTTTATATTCAGTTTTGAAATCTGACAAGGGGCTAGACATATTGTCAATTTCCCAGCTGCCCCAAGTCATGTGACTTGTGCTCTGTTAAACTTCAATCACTCTTTACTGCTGTACTGCAAGTTGGAGTGATACCACCCACCCCAGAAACCAAACAAAAGAACAATGGGAAGGTAACCAGATAACAGCTCCCTAACAAAAGATAACAGCTGCCTGGTAGATCTAAGAACAACACTCAATAGTAAAAACCCATGTCCCACTGAGACACATTCAGTTACATTGAAAAGGAAAATCAGCAGCCAGCCAGAAAGCATTTCTCTCCTAAAGTGCAGGCACAAGTCACATGACCAGGGGCAGCTGGGAAATTGACAAAATGTCTAGCCCCCATGTCAGATTTCAAAATTGAATATAAAAAAAATCTGTTTGCTCTTTTGAGAAATGGATTTCAGTGCAGAATTCTGCTGGAGCAGCACTATTAACTGATGTGTTTTGAAAAAAACATGTTTTCCAATGACAGGATCCCTTTAAGGTGGGTTAGGGTGGTTTCCCACCATAACCAATTAGAGAAGAGTATTTAGGTTTAAAAATAACAAGTATGAAATGCCCATTCACCTAGTTCTGTCTAATGGTTTTGTCCCTGAATTTGGTTATCATTAACTTAGGGGATGTTTACTAAAGATGATAAGCCTGATGGAAGTTTGGGGACTTTATACTCATGTCATGCTGACCTAGAATATTATAGAATATTATTCAAGAAAGAGACTTAGCTTAAAGTGGTATACAACCATGTATTAGATATAATATATGTGATTATAATAAAGGCCACCTTAACAATACTATAGTGGAGCAGTGTCACAACAGGAATTCACTCTTTCTGGGTAATGTAATAACACATACAAGTAACAGCTAAGACACTTATCCATTCCCTCATCCTATCCTGCCTAGACTACTGCAACTGGCTACTAACTGACTGTCCCCACTAAAGTCTGTCCTAAATTCTACTGCTAGAATCGACTTTCTCTCATCCAAGAGAAAACAGGCCCATCGACTGCTGGAATCCTTATCATGGCTTACTGTTAAAGGGGTGGTTCACCTTTAAGTCAACTTTTATTACGTTATAGAACAGCCAATTCTAAGCAACATTTCAAATGGTTTTCATTATTTATTTTTTATAGTTTTATAGTTATTTGCCTTTTTCTTCTGGCTCTTTGCAGCTTTCAAATGCGCATCACTACCCCTTCTAAAAACAAATGCTCTGTAAGTCTACAAATGTATTGTTATTGTTACTTTTTATTACTGATCCTTCTATTCAGGCCTCTCCTATTCACATTACAGTCTCTTATTCAAATCAATACATGGTTGCTAGGGTAATTTGGACCATAGTTACCAGATTGGCTAAGATGGGTTGCTGAATAAAAAGCTAAATAACTCAAAAACCACAAATAATAAAAAATGAAAACCAATTGCAAATTGTCTCAGAATATCTCTCTCTACATCATACTAACAGTTATCTCAAAGGTGAACAACCCCTTTACGCAACCTCACTCCATCTCTTCTCTTGTGTCTTCGTACATTTGTTTGCCAAATTTTCCTTTCCTCTCAGAGCAACTGCCTGGCCTCCACCTCCCACTTGCACTGCTGTTTCCTGCTTAAAGGAGAACTGAAGCCTAACTAAAGAAGTAGCTACAAATGTTGTACATTATGTTTTGTTCATCTATACAAGCCATATGGAACCACAGCCCTTTAGCAGTAAAGATCTATGTCTCCAAAGATGCCCCAGTAGCTCCCCATCTTCTTTTCTGCTGATTCACTGCACATGCTCTGTGCTGCTGTAACTTAATGAGCTTAGGGAGCCACTCACAATATACAGTACACATAGAATAGAAATGTCACAATATAAGGCTGATTAGTAATTAATACACATAATTACTACATGGTAGCACAGAAACCAGTGCAATTAGCATCAGAATTTAATAATCAGCAAACCTGTAGCATCATCTTATATTACAGCCATGGAAGCTCATTTTCTGCTGGATAATTAGTGACAAGCCCTAAGCTTAGCTTCTCAACAGCCAATCAGAGCCCACTGAGCATGTGAGTGTCACAGACACTTTCCAAGATGGTGACCCCTGTGACAAGTTTGAAGTCCTGGATCATTGCTGCTATTGAGAAGCTGAAACTTTAGGCTGGTGCAATAAGTTCACTATATAAAATATGGCATTTTTAACCATATTCATTTTTTATGGTGTAGTTCTCCTTTAAACCTTTCTCTCTAGTTTCACCTAATCTCTAGAATTCCATCCTGATTTCCAATGGAGTCAATACACATTTCAACTTTGTAAACTCAAGACTGTTTATGGAGTACTCAAATAACATCTGCTTCCTTTTGGGATTTATCAGGCAATACCCTCAACCACTGTACATTCCATTACTTGTTATGCTCCTATTTATGCATGAAAGTTCCCACATATTTGTAAGTTCTTCTGGCAGGGAATGCTTTCCTTTTTTTCTTTTGTAATTATTTGTATATTTTGCATTTATTCATGTTTTAATATTGTATTAGCTCTTGATTTTTTTCTTGATCAAAGTATTACGAGATGGCTCTGCTGTACACAAGTAGTGCTATATAAATAAAACCTATTCATAAGCAGTACTATTTATTAGCTATATTAATCAACTTGGAAGCAGAGGCCAGTAAACATTAGTATTGAGCATGCTGGAGTCCTCTAGTGCCCAAACCTCTAGTTCCAATCCTGGGATTTTATATTAGAGACACAGGACACCTTATTGAAAAATTGTCTAATCTCACCTGGCGGGATTCCTATTATTGGGTATCCATGGATGTAAAGTCTTTATACTCCCATGATCCCACACGATATGGGTATAAAAGCAATTTCAGACACACTGAATGAATCTCACAAATTTACACCGGATTTTATTCATTTCAATTTATTAGTCCTAGAATTTTTATTAATTCACAATTTTTTCACTTTGACGGGGGTTACTACCTCCAGAGACGCGGCACTGCTATGGGGGCATCGTTTGCCCCCTCCTGTGCCAACCTCTACATGGGGCGGTGGGAACAGTGCCGCGTCTATGGAAGCGCTAACCCCTTTCGGGATCACATAGTGTGGTATGGCAGGTATATCGATGACCTGCTGTTTATATGGGAAGGCACCCCACATTCTATTGAAGAATTTCACAAATATGTAAAAGAGAATGATTACAATCTTTAATTATCCCAAACACACGTTAAATAGCATTCCCTAACGGAGGTCAAAACATGTAAGACATGTCAAGTAATTGCATCTGGCATGGAATTCAGATCAAATGTGTTGGGCCAATTATTTCAAAGTAGAGGGTTTTACAACTGTAACACTAAAAGCGTTGGGTAACTCTTAGAGTGCGGACACTGCAGTAAACAGTATGTAGGCCGTACAACCCGTATGCTAAAAGAAAGAATAAGGGAGCATATAAGAGAGTACCCCCATAGGTAAACATTTTAGTACCTGCTCACCCAATGGCATTAAGGATCTTAAAGTTAAAGTTGTGCTGTTCCAGCTTTTATTTCTTTCATTTAATTATAATTGGCTGTAACTGCATTATCTTATTATTACTGTTATGTAGTGCTGCCACCCTGTGGTCATTCTTATTATGTGCCTCTGAATGTATTATGTTAATTTCCATTGCTTTGCTCTCCTCCCTTTGTGACATCACATCCTGTCCCAGGGTCCTGTGTACTTCCTTTCTGTTACAGACATCATACCTGGTGAGAGCATTTCATTTTGAACTCTAATATTCTCCAGCATTACCCTAAGTTCCTGCATATGTTTTGCTCTAGGTAAATCAATAAATTACCAAAGCATCACCATTGTATTCTCCTCACTGGATTATCACATACAACTGGCACCCTATCTGGAAATATTAGTGAGTTCAGCTATCTACCATTGCTTGTACAGGGATTATCACTCACAACCAATCAGAGGATTTCTCTAACGTACATCTGTGGCAGAATAGTCAAAATGAATCTTAAATCTACAGTCTTTGAATGTCTATACGCAGTCTGCAAGCAAGCTTAGAGCTGTCCGCCATCTTATATGCACGTGGCTTCATAAGCACAGTGAGCAAGCTGAAATCCCTTTTTAAAGAGACAGTACAACTTAAACAGGAACAACATGTCCACAAGAGGCTTAGTGGATTTCTCAATCACTGAACATACAGAAACTCACCCTGCTCCCAAAAACCCAGATATGCAGGAAGCAGAGTCCATGTTAACTGAAGAACAAGCAGTACGATCTAAACGTGTTATCAAGCCAACACAAAAGATTAGAGAGAACTTTGAGGCAACCAAAGAAGAGTTCAGTGACAATTTAAACGATTTATGGCAGAGAACTGATCACTATATAGCAGCTCTTTTACGCTATAACAACGACGCAACAAAGTTAACCACACTATTGAATCGCTTAACTAATGCCTATGTTTGCTATCAGCGACTGTCTGCAAAGTACATCACTTTCCTAAGCGACTCTGATTTTGATGATGCCTCAGAAGAGCTGAGTGAGAGAAAGAATCTCCTCGAAGAGAAGGATGCCATAGTACAAGACGCTAAAAGCAAGGCAGAATTCCGTATCGCACACTTACAAGAGGTGAGATCCCATAGATCAACTTCAAGTAAACATACCAAATATACCCTTTCATCCTCCAAAACCTCTCGTTCTGGAAGGTCGGCGTTGCATGACAAACTTATAGAGATCCGGGCAGAAGCAGAGGAAGCTAGTGTAAGAAGTTGCTTTGCTAAGAAGGAGGCTGAGATTGCAAAGAAGAGAGCAGAAATAGACGCAGAGGCAGAAGCCCAACTAAAAATCCTCCAGACAGAAAGGGAAGAAGCAGCTACCTTAGCTAAACTGAAGGTCCTGGAGCAAGCGTTAGGCCAAGGTACCGACCTAGACTGTTTCATCCCAGGAGAAGTGGAAGACCCAGCCGACCCGCACTGCCAAATACGTGCTAAGGCAACCATCGCCTGCTCCTCCTGCTAAATCGCATGTACCAACTCCACTTCTAAATCGCCAGCTGGGTGAACCCACAGAGTACCAGAAATCATCAAACCCCAGTAATAAGGTAATTTCTAGCATCAAGCAGGCCTAACACTCCAGAGACTAAACCACAGCTTAATCCTTATGCCACATCATTTCGTCCTGATCAATCTCAACCCCATGTGCCAGAGCCCCTACATGCTCCAGAGAGACCACAATGCAATCCAGCAATAGGAAATGGGAGATCAGACATGTCAGACTTTGCCAGATACATCATGCGCAGGGAGCTGATTAACATTAGCCTCTCAAAGTATGATGACCGTGCCGAAAACTACAGGGCCTGGAAATCGACCTTTGAAGCTGTAATCAGTGATCTTAACCTCACTGCCAAGGAAGAACTTGACTTGCTTATCAAATGGTTAGGCCCAGAATCTGCAGAACGTGTAAAGACATTAAGAGCAGTCCATGCAGGCCACTCAGAGGAAGGCCTCGCTGCAGCATGGGAGAGACTTGAACAGACCTATGGCAGTTCCGAAGCTATAGAAAATGCCTTATTCAGGAGACTTCAAGCCTTCCCAAAGATAACTGGCAAGGACAATCACAAGCTCCAGGATCTGAGTGACCTGCCAAGAGAACTAGAATTGGCGAAAATGGACCCGCGTCTGCCAGGACTGAGTTACCTCGATACTGCCCATGGCGTCAATCCAATTGTGTTGAAACTACCACACGGCATGCAAGAGAAATGGGCAGACCAGGGCTCCAGATACAAGAGAGAACACAATGTGTCTTTTCCCTCTTTCTCTTATTTTACCAGATTCATCAGTGACCAGGCTTGGAAGAAGAATGACCCCAGCTTTGACTTCACTGAATCCAACCTACCTGCTTCATCCTCATGTTCAAGGTATGACAACACCACAAGTAAACATAGAGACTTAAGGGGAACAGTGTCCGTTAGGAAAACAAATGTCCCATTTGTTGCGGCCTGCACTACTAGGAGGGACAACCCCTTCCTTAAAGAAAAGGACCCTAACAACATGTGCCCTATCCATAAAAGACCTCATCCTTTAAAGGAATGTCGTGGGCTCAGGGCAAAGTCTTTGCAAGAACGCAGAGAGACACTCAAAGAGCTTGGAATGTGTTACAAGTGTTGTGCCTCGTCAAATCATATGGCAAAAGACTGTAAAGTTATTATCAGGTGTGCAGAATGCAGCAGTGACAAGCATGTTACAGCAATGCATCCTACCCTACCTTCAGACAACGCACCATCTCAAGCTGCTACCAATGCCGTTGCACTTCATGGCGGGGAGCCACCGGCTCAAGAGCTAGCTACAACGACTGTCTCCTCTTCCTGTATGGAGATATGTGGCAAAGAGGCTGGTTCCAAGTGCTGTGCAAAGGTGTGCTTGGTCAATGTCTACCCAGAAGGAAAATCTGAAAAGGCCACCAGAATGTACGCCATTATAGACGAACAAAGCAATAGGTCTCTGGCAAAACCTAAATTCTTTGAGATCTTCGGCATAACAGGAGAAGCAACACCATACACCCTCAACACTTGTTCTGGTCGTATAGAGACTTATGGCAGAAGAGCCACTGGATACCTTATCTCCTCCATTAAAGGGAACGTTCATATACCCTTGCCAACGTTAATTGAATGCGACCCAGATACCCGATGAAAGAGATGAAATTCCTACTCCAGAAGCTGCATACCATCATTCCCACTTGAAACATCTAGCTAGTGAGATTCCTCCTATGGACATGAACGCTGACATCCTACTTTTGCTTGGGAGAGACATTCTGAGGGTCCACAAGGTGCGGCAACAATGCAATGGTCCTGACAATGCCCCATATGCACAGAGACTTGATCTAGGCTGGGTAATCGTGGGTGATGTATGTATAGATAAGAGCCACAAACCATCTCAAGTGAGCTCCTTCAAAACCTTTGTGCTCAAAAATGGTCGCACATCTCACTTAAGCCATGTGTTCATCATTATGAGGTAAAGAAAAAGCTTTCTAACCTTCTAAAGGCACCAGACATCGTTCCTACCCCTCTATGACAACTTAGGAAAAACAGTGTTTTGTACAACACCAGAGGACAACACATTGGCCTTGTCCATTGATGACAAAGAGTTTATTAAAATAATGGACAATGGATTCTTCAAAGATGCATCTAACCACTGGGTTGCACCTTTACCCTTCCGTGCTGTAAAAGCCAGACTCCCTGACAACCGGGAACAGGCACTATCCAGATTTATGTCCTTGCAGCGTACGTTAAAGAACAAACCAGAAATGAAAAATCATTTTGTGGCCATCATGGAAAAGATATTTCACAGTGATCATGCCACAGAATTCAGAGACTTGAATCTAGGGATAGACAATCCACCCGTACAGAGAAGTCTGGGTCTGAGGTGGTGTTTATCAAATGACTCCCTTGGATTTCAAGTTAACTGCGCAGATAAACCATTTACTAAATGGGGAGTTCTCTCAGTGGTGAACAGCCTATATGATCCCCTGGGATTTGTAGCACCTTTGACTGTACAAGGCAAATTCCTATTAAGACAGTTCTCAGAGTCCATTTCAGACTGGAATGCTGCACTGCCCTCTGACAAACAACAAAAATGGGAGTTGTGGAAAGAATGCTTGCATGCACTAGACAGGATTCACATACCACGATGGTACACTCCAACATCCCTTTCTACAACTCAGAGGAAAGAAATCCACATCTTTTCAGATGCGTCAACTGAAGCCATCGCAGCCGTTGCTTATTTAATAATAGACTATTGCAATCAAGTGCATGTTGGATTTCTGTTCGGAAAGGCAAAATTAGCTCCAAAACCTGAGCACACCATTCCTAGACTCGAACTTTGTGGGACTGTGCTAGCCGTAGAGATTGCTGACTTTATACAGCGTGAGCTGGATATTCATGTGGATGACATTCGATTTTACACAGACAGTAAGGTTGTCCTGGGTTACATATACAACCAGTCAAAACGCTTCTATGTCTATGTCAGTAACCGCATTGAAAGGATTAGAAGGTTCTCTAAACCTGAACAGTGGCACTATGTTCCATCTCATCTCAATCCCACAGATTGTGCCACCAGACCGGCATCTGGTAGAGTCTCTGCAAATTCTTCTTGGTTAACAGGTCCAGAGTTTCTACTGAACCAGAATGAAGAAACTCCTACTCAAGACGTCTTCAGTCTCCAAGACCCTCATGAAGACCCAGAGATTCGGCCTGAAGTTAGTACCCTTGTCACCAAGTCTGAAAAGAGGACTGGCTTGGGCTGTCATCCCTTTGAACACTTCTTCAGATGGTCAGGACTCGTTCACACCATTGCAAGGTTAGTCCATATTGTTCATTGTTTTCTCGCTGAGAAGCATAACACTGGATGTCGCAGCTGGCACATGTGCCATAAACCTCTCACAGTAGAAGATATTGTTCTAAGTGAATTGCTTGTGATACGTAACGTACAGCAGACTGTCTTTAGAATGATACTGAAATGTATACATGACAAGCAAGATGTACCAAAAAGCAGTCCCATTATCAACTTGAAACCAGTAATTGATGATCATGGCATGCTGAGAGTTGGTGGTCGCCTAAACAAGGCTAAGTTAGAGATTTCAGAAATGAATACCCTCATTATTTCTGCCAATCACCATGTTACTACACTGCTGATACGACATTATCATGAAAGAATGATAGGCATCACCCGCAGAATATTGGACTGTATGCTTATGAACTCAAACTTCTCAAGGCTCACCCATGAGACTTTGGCTACCTTCCTAGCTGAGGTATCTGCTATTGTCAACTCAAGACCTCTTGTACCTGTATCTATGGATCCAGAATCCCCTGCCATTCTCACTCCAGCAACTCTTCTCACTCAGAAGTTTGGATCTGTTCCTAATCCACCTGAAGAGTCTTCTTCTGGTAACCTATATCTGAAACAGTGGAAACACGTTCAACATCTGGCCAACTGTTTCTGGAGCAGGTGGAAAAAGGAGTACTTAACTCTTCTTCAAGCACGTTGGAAGTGGCAACAGGTCAAGCCAAACTTACAAATAGGAGATCTTGTTCTCATGAAAGACCAGAAGGTGGAAAGAAATTCCTGGCCCATGGGTCTCATCTCAAAAATCTTCGCCAGTGAAGACGGCAAGGTTCGCAAGGTGGGAGTGACCATCGCAAAACAAGGCGATCCCAAGTCCTTCATCAGGCCTGCATCCGAGATTGTTCTTCTCTTACCCGTTGAGGAATGACATTTACTTGAGGAACTTTTCTTCCATTCAGTCGTCCATCTCCGGACTATTCCTAGGAACCAGAAAACTCCAGACATTTGGACTGTTCCTGTCCATCATTTTCAGTTTAAGTGCTTTCTTTGTTTTGCTTTGTCTTTCAGGTTCCAGTATTTGATTGAACATTCATGGTCATTCATGTTTTCCATATATAGTGAAATCCTAGGATTTCAGACGGGGAGTGTGCTGTTCCAGCTTTTATTTCTTTCATTTAATTATAATTGGCTGTAACTGCATTATCTTATTATTACTGTTATGTAGTGCTGCCACCCTGTGGTCATTCTTATTATGTGCCTCTGAATGTATTATGTTAATTTCCATTGCTTTGCTCTCCTCCCTTTGTGACATCACATCCTGTCCCAGGGTCCTGTGTACTTCCTTTCTGTTACAGACATCATACCTGGTGAGAGCATTTCATTTTGAACTCTAATATTCTCCAGCATTACCCTAAGTTCCTGCATATGTTTTGCTCTAGGTAAATCAATAAATTACCAAAGCATCACCATTGTATTCTCCTCACTGGATTATCACATACAACTGGCACCCTATCTGGAAATATTAGTGAGTTCAGCTATCTACCATTGCTTGTACAGGGATTATCACTCACAACCAATCAGAGGATTTCTCTAACGTACATCTGTGGCAGAATAAAAGTAATTGAGCAAGTTAAGGCACCTATTAGAGGGGGAGACACTACACATAGATTGAACCTTAGAGAAGCACTTTGGATCCTTAAATTAGAAACTAGGATTCCAAATGGACTTAACTGCAGACATGACATCAGCTATTTATATTAGAAAACAATATTTGTATTTATAGGACATTCAGAACATGATATATTTCCAAGTCGTTTTTACAAATGAATACATCAATAGATGTGAAGGTGTTCTGAATTCCTTCTCCTGCCCAGGTTCCTCCACCACTGGACATATATGCCGTCTGCCTGCAGAGTTTTTGTTACAACCATATATACTTTAAATAATTCTCCAAGGCATGCTTACAAGTTAAAAAATGGAGTTTATTACATCAAAGTATTAAAAAACATTAGAAAAAATCCCCATATATCGCCTAACGCGTTTCATGCTTACCTAGCAAAATTATACTTCTTTAAATGCCCCGTAATATGGATTATTTAACACATAGATCATTTGAAGTATAATTTACACAATATAAAATATTTTATTTTAAAGGGAACTGTGAAATAGGAATGGTTCCCAACTATTACAGATTTCGAATTATCAATAAAGAGTGTTCATTCAAAATCATCATCATAATCACACAAACATGTTGCAAGAAAAACGATTGCCAAAATCTTCCACGTGCTCAGTTGTTCATCTATAGAAGTAAACAAATTATAATGTTAGAAACTTTTATAAGGAATTTCAGGAGTCAGGATAGATATGTTTAGCATTAGGTTTTGTACTTTTAGAAATTATACACACAGTAAGTTTATAAAGGGCATAAAATGATAGCAATATAATGAAAACCATGCTAGAATTAAATATATTACCAAATTGTAAACCTTTAAAAGGGTTTCACCTCTTATGCCTACTTGCCCTTGCTTCATATTGTAACTCTTTAATCTTATTTACAATTCACCCAAAAACTTTCAACTTTACTTTGGTAAACAATTCTCTTAAAAAGATTGTGGCGTAATATTAAAAAAATATTTGCTGTTACATCATCCTAATCTACAATTGCTATGGCAGGAGCTAAAGTAGCAATAGTAAAGGTACCATAGCTACTCTCTGGTAACCAAACATAAAGCCATGAACCACATATAAAGTAGTAGGTAGATTTCTATGTTATTAATCCATAAATAGCTAATTCTATTTTAGAATAGAATAGGTTCCAACACTCTATTCTTTTCTTAAAGTTAGTATCTGTCAAACTAAGAGTTGTTTTATAAATACCATCCTCTGCTTGATGCTAAAGTCATTAGCTTCATCTTTGGTTGCCTGTAAAAACACACTTAGACCAATCATTATTTTCCATGTATCTTTTAAACTTGTTTAATGCTTCAATAGTGCTATTTTCCAAGCTGTATATAAATAATAATTGTTATTGTTAAACTAATTTATGAGCAGAAATTGGGAAAGCTACCATGGGTAGTCCCATTGAATCAGTTGGCCTAATGCCATACACCCAACAATTAGTTCTATTTGCTTTCTTAGTTATTCTTTTTTTGTAAAGATATGTAATGATTTGGTTGTGCATAAAAATTACTTTTGCTAGAGGACATATGAACGAAACCAAAAACCAGTAGTACTCAAAATACAAATACATGCTTGTCGGGTACACTTGCTCTACTACAATTTGAAACATGCATCTATATATCTTTGTTATGTAATTTTACTGAAGTAGGTGTTACTGATTGCACTTAGAAAGGACCTTCAAACCTTGGTTCCAAGCTTTTCCTCACGTGCTTTCTAATCACTACCCAGTCACCCGGTTTAAGATAGTGTGAACCAGTATTGACATTTGGATCTGGAAAAGAATCAAAAACATATTTGTGTTTTTCATTTAGACATTTCTGTACAACCGCTACATAATCAGTCATTTCTTGTAGCTGTTGAGGGAAATACAATCCCATTCTTAGGGCTGACCCAAACAGAATTCCATAGGGTGACAGTTTGTAAGGGCCTCTTGGATTGGTGCATATTGAGAACAAAGCAATGGAAGGCAGTTGACCCAAGACTTTAATGTATCTTCAGAATCTATTAAATTGTATTATTTAGAACACCATTTAGGCTTTCAACCTTCCCACTACTCTGAGAGTTATTTTTAGAGCAGACAGTATCTCAGACATTATCTGCCCTGTAAAATGAGTACCCCTGTCACTTTCAATGTAGGTTGGTAAAGAATACCTACAGATTACTTCATTTAAAAGATTCTTAGCAGTTGCCTTAGCAACTGGCCATGCCTCAGGCCATCCTGAGAACATGTCAATACATACTAGTACATATCCATATGGACCTACTTTAGGCAGTTGGCTGTAGTCTGTATGTAATCGCTGGAAGGGTTATTCTGGTTTAGCAAAGTGCCGACTCGGAGATTTGTCTATCTGACCAGGATTATGACATAAACAGGTAACACAAGAAAAACATATTTCGTAGCAAATGCTGGAAACCCAGGTGGTATCCAACTTTTCTGTACTGAAGCAGCCATTGCATTCTTACCTGAGTGTGCAAGTCTGTGAGTTAGGTGTGCCATCATAGCATACAGTGCTTTTGGTAGACAGTATAATAGGCCATTTCTCCATCGACCCTTGTCATCCTTGGAGGCTCCCAGCTTTAACCACTTTCCTTTTTCTATCTAAGGGGCCTAGTCCTGTATTGTAGCCAGGATATCCATGTCCAACAGCCCTTTGTGGTCTTTCTGGATGCAACTTACTGTCATTATAGGCAAGAGGGCAGCTGCCTTTGCTCTTTCATCAGCTTTTGCATTTCCTTTTAGCGTCTGGAGTTTGAAGCTTTGTGTGCGCTTGTACTTTAAGAATGGCTACCTCAGTTGGAAGTTGTAATGCTAACAATAGCTGTTTTACTAAATTTGCATTCTTAATTGGTTTACCTGATGATGTCATACAATTTCTGGCCCTCCAAATCAGAAGATAGTTGAGACAAATACCAATACAGCACCTGCTATCAGAAAAGATGTTCACCCTTTGACCTTCCGCTAGTGTACATGAATGATGTGATGAGTGCTTGTAGCTCAGCTTCTTGAGCTGACATGTGTGGAGGTAGACTCTGCTGAACTAAAACATCAGACAAATGTTACAAAATTTACCATTATCAGTACAGTAGCGAGATCCATCGAAAAACAATTCACAATCAGGATTTAACAAAGGTTCATCTTTTACATTATCAAACCCTTGTACCTCATGTTGCGTCATTTCAAAACAGTCATGTATGTCAACATATCATCCCCCCCTTTTTCAGGTAATAGTGTGACAGGGTTGAGGACATTACTGGGCCCATTTACTTAGTTTGAGTGAAGTAATAGAATTAAAAAAACTTTTTTTGGCTATTTCGACCATCGAATTGGCTACTTCGACCTTTGACTACGACTTCGAATCGAACGATTCAAACTAAAAATCGTTCGACTATTCGACCATTTGATAGTCTAAGTACTGTCTCTTTAAGAAAAACTTCAACCCCCTACTTCGCCACCTAAAACCTACCAAGATGCAATGTTAGCCTATGGGGAAGGACCCCATAGGCTTCCTAACAATTTTTAGGTTGAAGAAAAATTGTTCGATCGATGGATTAAAATCTTTATTCGAAGTCGAAGGATTTACATTCGGCAGTCAAATATCGAGGGTTAATTAACCCTCGATATTCGACCATAAGTAAATTTGCCCCTACATCTTTTGATTGTTAGATTTGATGGTGTTAGTAAAGCTACTTCATACTTTGTTAGTCTTGCTGCTAAAAGATGTTTACTTTGTACACAATTTAAGATCTTTATCATAGAATGAGGGACCAATCATTTTTTTTATGAGCACCCCAACTTTTTCATATTCCTCAATTTGTGCTCTTATTCCTTCAATTTGTTGTGCACTTAGAGGGTATTGAGGCAGTTTAGGCAATACGGCTCCCTCTTTTAGTTTTATGTGCATAGGGGGAACATTTAATTTTCCTACATCATATTTGCCTTTTTCCCATAGGGACTCAGGCACCTCTTTTAGTTCATGTTCAATATCTTTAATTGTCTGCTTGGAAACTGTCATTAACAAAAATTGGCAGCAACAACAGTTAGAACATTGTCAGCTATGGGGCTTTTGGGGTGCACTCCATTTTCAGTAAATTCTATACATACATTTATTTGTGACAGTATGTCTGCCCCCAAAAGATTTACAGGCACAGTATTGGAAACCAACAAAGATGTTACAAGTTCTAATTGCCCACCCACTCTTACAGATATTAGTTTAGTTTCTTTCATTTTTATGTGTTTACCACCCAGCCCCACATTGTTATTATGGATTAAGTTCTTAACTTCTTTAGTGGCTCCATCACATTCTGTTTAGTTACCCTTTCAAGTTTTTATGCTCATCTATAAACTTTTTAATTTCATCCCTTAACTGGTCAGTTTGAATTTCCTCTCCAGTTTTGGGTTGCTTGTCACCTTTTAATATAGAGAACAAAACAGTTAAAGCAACTTCATTATCAGGATTATCTTGATTATCTAATATGTTGCCATGTGGCCAGGAAGTAGGAAGTTTCCCTTTGCTTGCATATCTATATGTGTCGTTATAAAAAACACTCTACAGTTCTGTTTCTACTCAGTTAACCATATCTTTGCCTGACTTTCTAAACCCTTTTTCTTGAGCCACTGAATCATGGGTGCTGATTAGAGTCTCCCAAAGGTCCCTATCTAATCTGCCCATTTTGGGTAATCCTTAAAGGGCACTGTAACCCAATTCCCATGATTTTGCTCCATCCATTCTATCGCTGTATGCCCAGGAGGATCAGACACCACCACCGGAATGGGGTGTCCACAATGAGGCAACCAATTGCCCATCTAAGGGGCAAATTCACTAAGCCGTGAAGCGCCGAACGCTAGCGTTAATTCGCTAGCGTTTGGCATTTTCGCTACTGCGCAAATTCACTAACGAACGCTGGCGTAGTTTCGCTAGTGTTGCTTTGCAACCTTATGCCAGGCGAATTTTCGCTAGCGACGAAACTACGCAAATTCACTAACTGAACGCTACCTTTTACGCTAGACTTCCTTCGCCACCTCAGACCTGGCGAAGCGCAATAGAGTAGATAGGGATTGTTTAAAAAAAAAGTCAATTTTTTTTCTAAGTCCCAAAAAACGCTGGCATGTTTTCTACATGATGGCTGATAGGCTGAAAAAGATCAAAAAATTTTTGGGGCTCCCCTTCCTCCCCCCTACATTTCCTGACTCATGGCAACTTACCTAGACAGTGGGCACATGTGTAGGGCAAAATAAAATTTTTATTTGCTGATTTGAAGGTTTTCTAGGTATTTGTAGTGCAGATACGTGTTCCTCCATTGAAATTTGAATTTCGCGCCGTATGCAAATTAGCCTTCGCTAGCGTAACTTTGCTTTATATAGCGAATCAATGCTAGCGCAACTCCGCAACCTTACGCTGCCCCTCTGCGGAACTTCAGATTTTAGTGAATTTGCGGAGCCCTGGCGAAACTACGCATCTTAGTGAATTTACCCATAAATGAGGCCGGCCGACCAATTTAACAATGATCCCCCACGACCTCACTTGAACTTTGTTCCCTCTTGGAACGATGTTCACACAACTAGGTCGTATCTTCTCAGGCAACAGTAACTCCTTCTCTAAATCTGTACTATGTGCTTTTACTGTTTCACGTTCCCCAAACAATCTTATTTTATGCATATACTGTTACCACTCACAAAGATAAGAAAGTAGATAGAGGGCTAGTAACTCTCTATTAAGATAGTGTAGTGTTAGGTGGAAATTTACAATTTTCTTAACGATCACTGTTTATTTGTTTGTTAAAATTTATCTTATACTTGTGATTATATTTCAGGAGCGGTAAATGCCAGTTCCTGCTTACAAACTTTGATTCAGAAAAGCAGTCTAGCTTAAAACCAAAGTTCAGAATAAACACGTCTAATCAATACGAGATAACACTAAGTAAATATGGTACGGGCAAGACAGAGAGAGAGATATGAGTGATTTAGAAAAACAGAGAGACAGAGAATCACTTAGATCAGTGCTGTCCAACTTCAATGGTACCGAGGGGCGGAATTTTTCTAATCTACATGGTGGAGGGCCAATAACGGAAGCCAGTGTTAGCCACTCCCTGTTTTTAGACCACACCCACTTTAAACCTCACTCATGTTACCGCAAGACCATGTCCATATTAATAGCACACCAAAAAACCAAATGGTTGGTGCTCACTGCAGGGATCAGGGCCGGAACTAGGGGTAGGCCGCCCCCTGAGATCGTAAGATTCACTGTGCACACATACAAACCACATGTAAGGTCACATGAGCCAATTAACAGACAGAGTTCTGCCTTTTGCTTCCTCACTTCTTCCTGTTACAGTTAGTGTTGTAGTATTTCTGGTCAGGTGATCTCTGAGGCAGCACAGCACAAATATATATTCCAGTTTGGTAAGATTCTTTAATATGTCATTCAATTTGATATAAACTATCTGTTGCTTAAGTATTCATTTTGGGGGTATAGTTTTCCTTTAAGACATACCCATAAATCCATATGCCTCCTCCTCCCCTGTGTATAATACAGTACCCCAGCATATGATTAAACATCGTAGGGGCCACTAACAACAATTTTCAATTGGTAACAAACCCCCCAGAACAAATACCAAAGTATGACACACACAGGAGCATAGGGAAGACAGAACAGAGCAGGAGACAGGAATCAGGAGCAGTCTAATATGTACTACATACAGTGACACAGTGCTGGGGCCCCATTAGCATTTTGTATAAAGTGTGAACAGGTGAACAATGTGGCAGTTTCAGTCTGGGCCTCAGGTAGAACAGTACAGGCTTTAGGGTGTGAACAATAGAGGTGTCACAACTGTGAACAATACAGGGGGATCACAGGTGTGAACAATACAGGGGGATCACAAGTGTGAACAATACAGGGGATTAGTCTGAATTTGAGGTTTAGACAATGCAGGTGCCAGTTAATCTCTGTAGTGATACCTTTTAAAACATACATATGGTAAGAAGACACAGCAGGCAGACTTTGATGTGGAGGGCCACATAAGGGGACAGCCCTGATTTAGATATATAGAATACAGTGGTAATTTTTAAGGAACAATATATTTTCAGTTGTAACACGTTCTATCTTGTACCTCCTGGCACCATTTAATCGTACACAGCGACTTAATTACTTATATAAGCTGTACAGTAAAATATCATTCAATGCTTAACACTCTATGATGATAGCATGAAACATAAAGCAAAACAAACACATTTAGGTATATGTATACTTAATTCCTGCATCTGAGGTCCGTGGTCTGGAGCTTGTGATGTTCAAGACCACTCGTTGAAGGGTTAACATGCCTACGTGCCGACCCTTGTAGGCCTCTGTACTTGTTTTTCTGTACGACGCTGTACTGTCTCTTCTTAGACAACCTTGCATAAGTATCATCATGTACTATAAACAATATTATCAGCTCGCCAAAATATCTTAGCTAATACGCAAGCACACATTTGTCTGTTATTTCTCTTTTTCCCATCCTGAATGCTGAACCTATTACAGACATATACTATGCTAATAACTATGCTGATACGTCACTATATTGGGACGTCTTTACTTATAACCTATATAAGCCTATGTTTGACCTTCAATAAACTGAACTTGTTTGCAACACACAAACGTATTGTGTCCTTCTTGCAAGTTCCCTGATCAGCGCGCCTGGAAGGAACGATATCAGATGGTCTGCCGGTACACAGGAATAAATCGAGTCGACTCGTAGCTGCAGGGACAGTGCAAGGAAAGCACAGTCAAGGTTTTTTCCCTAACAGTTTCTGGTGTCAGAAGTGGGATTCGGTTGGAAATCCAAGGGTAAGTAGGATCGCTGTCTGAACTGACGGTTTTTTTCTTACCCTTGGCTCTTTCCGTTATACCGATCCCTTTGGTATATTTCAAGGGAAAGGTTAAGCAGCTGAAAAAGTCTCAAGGTAGAGACAGGTTTATATAAGTCTTGTGGTCAAGACAGGTTGTAGAGATTCCCAAGGTAGTTAGTTAAGATATAGGGAATTCTCAGGTTGTGTACGGAGATCATTTCTTACTGACTGATTCGTCCTTCCATGCGTTTTATGTGTTCATGTTTATTGCATATGATTGTTGTTAATGACTAACTCGATTATTGTGATATTTCCATGACTCTCCTCTACTTTTCTGTTTCTGCCAACTTTTAAATTGACTTGCCCCCTTATACCCATAAAAGATTCATAAGCTCTGACATTTCAGAGACAGGCTATCTCTTTCTATCACATTGTGAAGCTTCATGAGCCCGGAACAGAAAGTGAGTGTGTAGAAATAACACACAAGCAGATTTCATGAGGAAGTCTGTAAATCACGTTATCATTACACTCTATCTATAATATAGTTAGGTGTATTACCTTCTCCTATCTTTTACTAATACTGTGGGAGGTAAAACTTCTAATAGTCTACCACCTCCTGAACCTGATGAAACATGTAAACAATATGTATATCAAATTAGTCCCACAGGGGGATTTTATGTAGACCCATAGGTAGATAAAATAGCAGAATGGGAAGAAGCTTTTTCTATACGGAACGTCTTGTGTCAGTGTGGTTCTTCTGGAGTACACCCGTAATCTAATTAGGACGGGAATAGATATCCTCAGGACTGTTTGTGTCCTTATCAATTTTAATGCCCAAAGTGAGGCTGTAGGTTCTGACTGCTCATCAGCCGATACAAAGGACACAGGTTGACCAATAGAGGACGGGACGGAGATTGATCACCTCCGGGACACGGGAAGACCTATTTTTTTTTTGGTTTCTTACTCGTGTCAAACCTGCTATTATTGTTAATACCTGTTTTCTAAATTGACTCCTGGCAGCCAGCAACAACAGGTATTTTCTTGCCTGCAGCTCTTTATTGAACCTATATAGAGCTATCTATTACCCGGTTTGTGTTTTGTGTTTTGTGATACTCTTTTTCTGAGAAAGTAGAATTAGATGATTAATGTGTGTGGTATCCGGACGTCGATAGGACACTGATACAAGTCTGTCTCTGTACATAATAATGATACGGGTTTTGTAGAGACCGCTGAAGCATGGTTCAAAGTTGCTAAATGTTTACACAAAGAATTTTGGTCTGAACAAAGAATAATCAAATTAAATGGGAATGTTAAAGTGATGTATTAGAAGCTCTAGCCCCACAAGAGTTGAGTGGTTGTACCTCATATGGCATACATAGAACCATCAACTCCCTATGCTAGGAATGTTTCCCGTAATAAGAGCAAAGGAGAGCAAGAATCAGTAAGTGACATAGAAGAAGGTTAGGTAAGTGACATAGAATCAGAGGAAACTAGAAAGCAAAGAGAGGAACAAGAAAAGCTGCTAGTAGAAGGGTTAAGTTACAAAATAGAGAATAGTGAGAAGAGACAATTCATCTTACAATGCTGAAAACAGCAGCGCTGATACAGGCAGTTCTCAGCCCGCAGCCAAGCTCTACCCCACCCGTCGAGAAAAAGGGGGTGGCGGGCGTCCCTGCAGCACGTCTCATTAACACAGACAGAAAGCTCATTCCATGGACAGCGCCAAAACTTAGAAGGATTTTTCAAGACGTTCCACAGCCCCGTACTTATCCACACAAATTTGGACAGGAACTCTTGTTTATCCATAATGCCCATTACTCTAATTGGACTCATATGTTAGTTGTAATCAAACATGTGTGTGGTCCTAGCGGATTACCAACATCTGCTAGCTAAAATTAATTGGGACACTAACCCTGCTAACCCAGCCCAAGTAGGGGTCCCGTATCTACACAAGCTGCCTTTCTTATCAGTGCCCCCATCCCTGACAGCTTCATAGGTAGGGACATCCTTTGTAAACTAGGGTGCACCATATACTGCATTCCGGATTGAGTGTGTGTGTGTTTCTGTCCCACCCCAGTAAGTGTCTGAGATGACTAATGCCCAAGATACAGCAAATCTTTTGTCACTCAAAGAAATGTCTAAGGAGGAACCTTCCGTACCTCCCGAATTACAATGTGTCCTAAGTGATGTATGGGCTTTATCACCGACGGATATTTAGTTGATGTCATCCATCCCAAGTAGACCCACTGCCCCCCCTGCCCAAAATCCCATAGCACCCACTGTCCAGGGCGCAAGTAGAGGGGATTCACCCAGTCATTCAAGGGTTACTTGACAGGGGAGTGTTAATTCACAAGATCAGCCCATCTTGCCAATTAAAAAGCCCGGCAAGAATGAGTGGCGTTTTATTTGGTTGCTGCCTCACATGGTTTCACCCACATTTCAAAAAGGGGGAGGTGTGATGCAGTATCAAGAATGTGGTTTGCCCCGGGTTCTCATCTATCGTAGCCAAATATGTACAATCAATGTACCCATTTCAGATATTGCAGATAGATTCAACAAATCTGTAAAGACATTGGGATATACCAAATGCTTCACAAACCCTGACAAAGTGAGGTACATGGGTTTGATAATGTAAAAGATGAACCTTTGTTAAATGCTTATTGTGAATTGTTTTTTGATGGTTCAATGCTGTTGTAACATTTGTTTGATGTTTTAGTTCAGCAGAATCTACCTCCACATATGTCAGCTCAAGAAGCTGAGCTACAAGCACTCATCACATCATTCATGTACACTAGCGGAAGGTCAAAGGGCAAACATCTTTTCTGATAGCAGGTACTGTATTGGTATTTGTCTCGACTATCTTCTGATTTGGAGGGCCAGAAATTGTGTGACATCATCAGGTAATCCAAATAAGAATACAAATACAAATTTAGTAAAACAGCTATTGTTAGCATTACAGCTTCCAACCGAGGTAGCCATTCTTAAAGTACAAGCGCACACAAAGCTTCAAACTCCAGAACCTACAAGGAAATGCAAAAGCTGATGAGAGAGCCAAGTCAGCTGCCCTCTTGCCTATAATGAAGTTGCACCCAAAAAGACCACAAAGGGCAGTTGGACATGGATATCCTGGCTACAATACAGGACTAGGCCCCTGAGATGAAAAAGGGAAAGTGGTCGAAGCTGGGAGCCTCCAAGGATGACATGGATCTATGGAGAAATGGTGTATTATACTGTCTACCAAAAGCAGTGTATGCTATAATGGCACATCTAACTCATGGACTTGCGCACTCAGGTAAGAATGCAATGGCTGCTTCAGTTCAGAAAAGTTGAATAGCACCTGGGTTTCCAGCATTTGTTGCAAAATATGTATTTTCTTGTGTTACCTGTTTACGTCATAATACTGGTCAGATCACTTTGCTAAACCAGAATAACCCTTCCACAATTACAAATAGACTATAGCCAACTGCCTAAAGTAGGTCCATATGGATATGTACTAGTATGTATTGACATGTTCTCAGGATGGCCTGAGGCATGGCCAAGTTGCTAAGGCTACAACAAAAGCAACTACTAAGAAACTTTAAATGAGGTAATGTGTAGGTATTCATTACCAACCTACATTGAAAGTAACAGGGGTAACCATTTTACATGGCAGATAATGTCTTAAATAAAAATAACCCTCAGAGTTTTGGGAAGGTTGAAAGCCTAAATGGTGTTTTATAGAATAAAATTTAATAGATTCTGAAAGAAACATTAAAATCTTGGGTTAACTTCCTTCCATTGTTTTGTTTTCAATATGCACCAATCCAAGAGGCCCTTACAAACTGTCACCCTATGACATTCTGTCTGGGTCAGCCCTAAAAATGGGATTGTATATGTAGCTATTGTACAGAAATGTCTAAATGAAATACACAAATATGTTTTTGATTCTGTTCCAGATCCAAATGTCAATATGGAGTGGCGTAACTAGATATTACTGGGCCCCACAGCAAATTATTTTTCAGGCCCCCAAAATGTTTATAGGTTGACTTGTTTCTCCAATATTTATTGAAATTGTATATGAATTAGGGCCTCATGGGGCCCCTATACCTCCTGGGCCCCCCTGCAGCCGCAGGGTCTGCTTCCTCTATAGTTACGCCCCTGTCAATACTGGTTCACACTATCTTAAACTGGGTGACTGGGTAGTGATTAAAAAATATGTGAGGAACAGCTTGGACCCAAGGTTTGAAGGTCCTTTCTAAGTGCAATCAGTAATACCTACTTCAGTACAATTACATAACAAAGATATATAGATACATGTTTCAAATTGTAGTAGAGCAAGTGTACCCGACAAGCATATAATTGTTGGGTGTGTGGCATTGGGCCAACTGATTCAATGGAACTACCCATGGTAGTTTTCCCAATTTCTGCTCATAAACTAGTTTAATAATAACAATTATTATTTATATACGGCTTGGAAAATAGCACTATTGAAGCATTAAACATGTTTAAATGACACATGGAAAATAATGATTGGTCTAAGTGTGTTTTTACAGGCAACCAAAGATGAAGCTAATGAATTTAACATCAAGCAGAAGATGGTATTTATAAAACAACTCTTAATTTGACAGATACTAACTTTAAGAAAAGTATAGAGTTTTGGAACCTATTCTATTCTAAAATAAAATTAGCTATTCATGGATTAATAACATAGAAATCTACCTACTACTTTATATGTGGTTCATGGCCTTATGTTTGGTTACCAGAGAATAGCTATGGCATCTGTATTATTGCTACTTCAGCTCCTGCCACAGCAATTGTAGATTAGGATAATGTAACAGCAAATTTTTTAATATCACGCCACAATCTTTTTAAGAGAATTGCTTACCATAGTAAAGTTTAATGTTTTCTGTGGAATTGTAAATAAGATTAAAGAGTTACAATTTGAAGCAAGGGCAATTAAGCATAAGGGGTGGAACCTTTTTAAAGGTTTCCAGTTTAGTAATATATTTAGTTTTACTTAAGCAAGATATTGTTTTCTTATTCATGGTTTTCATTATATTGCTATAATTTTATGCCCTTTATAAACTTACTGTGTTTATAATTTCTGAAAGTACAAAACCTAATGCTAAACATATCTAGCATGTCAGGATTCAAGATCCTGGTTCTGAAATTCTTTATAAAAGTTGTTTCTAACATTATAATTTGTTCACTTTTATAGATAAACAACTGAGCATGTGGAAGATTTTGGCAATCGTTTTTCTTGCTACATGTTTATGATGATGATGATTTCAAATGAACACTCTTTATTGATAATTCAAAATCGGTGATAGATGGGAACCATTCCTATTTCACAGTTAACTTTAATTACGGACATCTTTTCCTTGTCTCTTCCCAAAGCACTATATAGAAAAAGTTTGATGACACCAGTCTCTACAAGAACACGACTATATCATGGAGATGCAAGTATACTAAGTTCATCACTTCTAAGACCTATAATTGGGACAATACCTTTGCAGATGCCTTTATTCAAACCATCCTTTCTAAACGGCACTGGAACATGGATAAAGAGACTTATGTTTACTAAACGCAATATTTCAAAATACATGGCATGGAATCATTTGGGTGTTGGTTGAATTAGATATGTAATACTTCATGTTAATTCTTTTAGTTTGTATAGTTAGGCAAATAACAAGATTGGGATGGATTAGGAACTCTCCAGCATGTAGTTGTATTAATTCTGCTGGTCAAGAATGAGTTCTTGGTTTTGAAGACAGGCCTAGCCCCTCTTCAGAGCATAGTAGTCTCAATAAGGTTATTTGCATTTAGGTGAGTTTATAGTTTAGGTTAATTTTACCTATTGCCAATGATCAACTCCCTGTTTCTCTGTTTCGTTCACTTATTCATCATCATACTGACACTGTTGCTGCATATCACAAACACACTGATAAATTCTATGATACTGTTGTTAAAACTGTTGCTACCAAACACAGCTTAATTTCTTTAGGTTCTCAGTTACAAGATGATTTACTACACCATTGGTATGATGTCTTCACTGGTTGGTAACCTACTGGTTCTGCTATCATGCATTCTATTATTTATCCCCTGTTTATTGTTACAGTCATTCTTGTTCTTCTTGTTATTTTCAATTTATATCTTTCCTGCTCTTTTAGGAAGCGTATCCGCTCTATGATACGTACTTCAGAAAATTCTCAGTTGAAGAAAATACACTCATATGTCTTTTTCACATTAGATGATCATGTTATGATCAAAGAGGGGGTTGAAGGGTTAACATGCCTACGTGCCGACCCTTGTAGGCCTCTGTACTTGTTTTTCTGTACGACGCTGTACTGTCTCTTCTTAGACAACCTTGCATAAGTATCATCATGTACTATAAACAATATTATCAGCTCGCCAAAATATCTTAGCTAATACGCATGCACACATTTGTCTGTTATTTCTCTTTTTCCCATCCTGAATGCTGAACCTATTACAGACATATACTATGCTAATAACTATGCTGATACGTCACTATATTGGGATGTCTTTACTTATAACCTATATAAGCCTATGTTTGACCTTCAATAAACTGAACTTGTTTGCAACACACAAACGTATTGTGTCCTTCTTGCAAGTTCCCTGATCAGCGCGCCTGGAAGGAACGATATCAGATGGTCTGCCGGTACACAGGAATAAATCGAGTCGACTCGTAGCTGCAGGGACAGTGCAAGGAAAGCACAGTCAAGGTTTTTTCCCTAACACTCGTGACATGTTAACACCTCTCAAGGAAATCTCCTTGGCATCAAGGGGCTCACCTGCCGGCTTGGAAGTTTCATTGCTAGGGTCAAAGTCACTTGTGGTGGTCCCTTGGATCACGTCCAGTCCCAAATCTGGTGGTGCCATCTGTTAGGGTCATCCATCCAAGTACAAGAAGGGATGTCAGCTGCAGGAAGATTGCATGCAAGAGAACAGACGCAGACCAGGAGTCTTATTTGTTCTGTTCTACCATATTGGTGGACAGACCGTTTGTTTATAGGTGGAGTACATACAGAATTAGTTAGTGATTTATGCTTTAAAGGGATACTGTCATGGGAATTTTTTTTTTTCTAACGAATCAGTTAATAGTGCTGCTCCAGTAGAATTCTGCACTCAAATCCATTTGACAAAAGAGCAAACAGATTTTTTTATATTCAGTTTTGAAATCTGACAAGGGGCTAGACATATTGTCAATTTCCCAGCTGCCCCAAGTCATGTGACTTGTGCTCTGTTAAACTTCAATCACTCTTTACTGCTGTACTGCAAGTTGGAGTGATACCACCCACCCCAGAAACCAAACAAAAGAACAATGGGAAGGTAACCAGATAACAGCTCCCTAACACAAGATAACAGCTGCCTGGTAGATCTAAGAACAACACTCAATAGTAAAAACCCATGTCCCACTGAGACACATTCAGTTACATTGAGAAGGAAAAACAGCAGCCTGCCAGAAAGCATTTCTCTCCTAAAGTGCAGGCACAAGTTACATGACCAGGGGCAGCTGGGAAATTGACAAAATGTCTAGCCCCCATGTCAGATTTCAAAATTGAATATAAAAAAATCTGTTTGCTCTTTTGAGAAATGGATTTCAGTGCAGAATTCTGCTGGAGCAGCACTATTAACTGATGTGTTTTGAAAAAAACATGTTTTCCAATGACAGGATCCCTTTAAGGTGGGTTAGGGTGGTTTCCCACCATAACCAATTAGAGAAGAGTATTTAGGTTTAAAAATAACAAGTATGACATGCCCATTCACCTAGTTCTGTCTAATGGTTTTGTCCCTGAATTTGGTTATCATTAACTTAGGGGATGTTTACTAAAGATGATAAGCCTGATGGAAGTTTGGGGACTTTATACTCATGTCATGCTGACCTAGAATATTATAGAATATTATTCAAGAAAGAGACTTAGCTTAAAGTGGTATACAACCATGTATTAGATATGATATATGTGATTATAATAAAGGCCACCTTAACAATACTATAGTGGAGCAGTGTCACAACAGGAATGCACTCTTTCTGGGTAATGTAATAACACATACAAGTAACAGCTAAGTCACTTATCCATTCCCTCATCCTATCCTGCCTAGACTACTGCAACTGGCTACTAACTGACTGTCCCCACTAAAGTCTGTCCTAAATTCTACTGCTAGAATCGACTTTCTCTCATCCAATAGAAAACAGGCCCATCGACTGCTGGAATCCTTATCATGGCTTACTGTTAAAGGGGTGGTTCACCTTTAAGTCAACTTTTATTACGTTATAGAACAGCCAATTCTAAGCAACATTTCAAATGGTTTTCATTATTTATTTTTTATAGTTTTATAGTTATTTGCCTTTTCTTCTGGCTCTTTGCATCTTTCAAAATGCGCATCACTACCCCTTCTAAAAAACAAATGCTCTGTAAGTCTACAAATGTATTGTTATTGTTACTTTTTATTACTGATCCTTCTATTCAGGCCTCTCCTATTCATATTACAGTCTCTTATTCAAATCAATACATGGTTGCTAGGGTAATTTGGACCCTAGTTACCAGATTGGTTAAGATGGGTTGCTGAATAAAAAGCTAAATAACTCAAAAACCACAAATAATAAAAAATGAAAACCAATTGCAAATTGTCTCAGAATAT
>NW_024467166.1:0-27163 GCF_017654675.1 Xenopus laevis | reverse complement strand
AACATTGTACCCCGAAAGACCACAGATCACAGGCATTATTGTAGTCTTCTTTAAAGAATCTTGAAAGAAAAAAAATAAACATGATTGTTATAGCAAACAAACAAACTTTATGCCTTATATCTTGTCGGTAGATAAGACCGATCCAAGCATTGAAAGTTAATTACAAGGGTACATGACATGTCTTTTGCAACATTTATTGGAAGTCGCGTCTAAACTACACAGAAAGGATGACTCAGTATTTTATACATGTTCATATTAACAAATTAACACGGCCGTTACGTCAATATTTAATAAACAAATATATTATTAAGCAACAGGCTAAAAATTTAATCCACCTCTTAAATCAACGGCGGTAATTAGGAGGGAACACAAGGAGAATGGGGAAAAACGCCAGGGTGTCGCATTTAATTTAATTGCAATTTACATATCTATGACAACTTAAAAGCAAACATGAATCAGCACAAGCTTTGGATATATTGCACTTAGATCTGGAGTACAACAGAAATTACTAGGTGATTAATGTTCTTCCACAGTAGAGCCTGTATGCAGCATGGCATGATTTACAGTTCTCATTACAAAGTACATATAAATACTAAGATCCCATATAAGACTTTGTAGCTTAACTAACATTTCTGTGCTGTATAAAATGTAGTAACTGCCATTTAAGAATGGCTTGATGTTAATAAGGTTAAGATGCAACAGGAGGGGTGCCTTAATTACCCACCAGTGATATAAGGTGGGAAGTAGTGTTAACCCGTTGTTTAAAAATAATATTGAAGTATGGCAGTTTAAGTTAATAGTACACATTTGGTCTATTTTCTGATTACAATGTTTAAGTTTATACATTGGACTGACAGTTTCACTTTCTTTCCATACGGTATATGACCTGTTATCCAGAATTCTCAGACCTGGGCGTTTTCTGGCAAAAGTATCTTTCCTTAATGGATCTTCTATCTTAGGTCTACTAGAAACTCATTAAACAGAAATAACCCAATAGGCTGGTTTTGCTTCCAATAGGATCAATTTAAATCTTATTTTGGACAAGACAACGGTACTGACTTTATTATTACAGAGAAAAGGACATTTTAAAAATTGATTAATCTGGATACAATGGGTGTATTGGAGAACATCTGCCCTTTCCTAATTTGACCTTTCGGATACGGGTTTCCAGAAACGGAGCCCATACCTGTAATCATGAAGGTCACATTGGTTCAGATCAGTGAAAATTCTTAAATCTAACTGGACCCTAAGAGATTCTAAGAAAACTAAATGCTTGAATGGGCATTGTGCCAGCATTTGTTAGGTATGATAGATTGGGGACATAGATGGGATGGGATCATCAAAGATGTTGATTACTATGTCGCATTTTTTTTTGAAACACCACCTTTCTATTATATATGCTACATATGCATTATTGTAAATTATTTTACACAACAAATTATGTTACCTTGCGTGGCCGATATCCAGGGGTTTCCTGCTAGCCGAGGTCTCTCTGGCCCAAAGATGTTACTCTTCCTGCAATGCCAAAGTCGCAGATCTTTATGTGGCCGTCTTTATCCATCACTAATATGGTTGTCAGCGCTTACAGATCGACGTTCGTTGCAAACATAAGAAACAATTTCTTTCAAAAAAAATATAGCAAGCAGCTCTGCGGGAAAGAGGTCAAGCTTTATCACATAGTGAAGTCCTTTGTAAGTAAATGCGAATCAAATTCTTTTAATGGTTAGTTAAAATTTACCTCAACTTCCCTAACACTAACCACCATAAAGAAGGTGACTTAACTAATATGTAAACTTTAAGCTGCTTGGCCCTCTACCAACCACCTAAGCGCACGACATGCTGTAGTCCACTGCTCGCTGATTTACACTTCGAGCCATTCAACAGAGCTGTTCTACACAGATTCCGCTAGTGATAAGATACGCCGCGATCTCACTCCCCCCCAGACAAACCTGACTTAATTAGCCTGACTTCAACGAACCACGTACAACAGTGTAAAGACACACACACTACACTGAGATTTCTACTGACCGATGAATATTACCCTCTAGAATGCCAGAACTGTCGGAAGGGAGACCCCATCTCATGCTGTGATAGACACATATTGTCGACAGGCAAACCTCCTTCACGACAATCATTGCCATAAAGATTCCCACTGGCATTACTCCAGGACAAAGAAGCTTCCAAGCTGGTAAGTGCAGGTTAGAAGAATGTAGAGACCATGAGACATTACTATACAGAACAATAACGTTGGATTAAATAAGAAGGGCTAAAGGACTGTTTAGCGGGAACAAAAACCATCCTATTAAACTTGGCCCCCTGCAATGATCTCATACCCCTCCCCAACTGCCATCAACATTAAAGGCAAATAGGCATAGTTGGAGCTTGTGGGTGCTTTCAGGAAGGAGTCAATCATAGGTTTTGTTTAACATATTAAATTTAAATAAGTTACCCCATGTATACACCCCATGAAAGTAGCCACCACTCTATACCAACAAGAATATATGACCAAATGACAAGTAGATTATGCTGTTCGGGCTAGTACTAGATGAAAATAAAGAGTGCGAGCTTCCAAGAATTAAATTCTCAGAGACACATACAAAGGCTGTTTAACCTTCTATTGTTGCATAAGGATTCAGTATGCTTTACCTCTACTGAAAAAGTGCATGAGAATTGCATAAAAATGCACATTCTTGCTGATCTTCAATACACGAGCTTCTTTAGCGTGAAATAGCAGTCTTCTTCTTTCTTTAAGATCTTAATTGCCACCAGTTTGGGTTTTATGTGGTCTAAAGAAACGAAGAACGACTGCTATTTCATCGCTAAAGAGACTCTGTATTGAGATCAGCAGAGAATGTGCACTTTTTATGCCAATTCGTCATGCAACTTTCAAGTCAGAGGTAAGCATACTGATCGCTTATGCACAAACAGGTTAAACCAGCACTTGTCTATGGTGTCTCTGAGAGTGGCTTAAAAGATGCACATCTCTGACCTGATCTTTCAATTACACGAGCTTCTTTAGCGATGAAAGCATTTTTCTGTTTCTTCAAATAATTCCACAGTTGTTACTATTTGGTTTTAAAAGAACCAACATCAGCCTAATAAAATACAGAAAAAGATTCATATCATGGGGGTTCCTCCTAGAGACAGAAACAATGTAACTTGCTATGCAAACATGCTTCATACTTGGGAAATCCTTCACTACCGGCCAAAGCCTCCTGTCCCAGAGTACAGTGTGGAACTTGTAGTTTTACTATCCAGGGGCAGGAAGAGGTCTATTCAATGCCATACGGGGTCTCTCGTATGCTCCACCTTGTTAAAGGATAAAAATCCAATTAACAATTCACACACAAAACTGTAGCTTGATAAGCCAATTTTAAAGCACACATGGATTTTGTAATGAATTTGCCAATGGCTGGATTTCAGAAACTGCAGCAAAAATCTGCCACGAAAAAAATTAATCATAAAAACGTCCATTCACTTCAATGCATTGGGATGAGAAAAACTTGAAAAAAAGCCCATTGCGTTTATGGATTTAAGAGTAAGAAAAACACACCCATTGACAATCACGTGGAGTGAGAAAAAACCCAGTGACCAGAGTATATTTGCTAACAAAGCGCCTGTACCCTAGACGTGTTAAAATTGCCATTGCAAATTCTTTCGCATTTGGCTAATTTTGCTGCAGTTTTAATTTTTTAGATTGAAAACTTATTAAAATGTACATAATAGCTATATGTTAAAAACAACATACATATGAAATCAAAACAAACTTTTTAATGTATTTTAAATGTATTTTTTAAATGTTATCAAATGTTTCTTGGAGTACTTATGTACAGAAACATTAGAATGAGAAGGTAGATACCTACCCACTTATAGGTATGGCCAATCGCAACCCTCAGTTTTATGAGCCAACGGCTCATTTACAAATTGGAGGGGCAAATGTAGAAAACAGCGGTACTGCAATATGCCATGTTTTTCTACTTTCTCCAAATTTGTGTCACGGGGCCCCAAAATGGAGCGTGCGTTCTTCTTTATCCAGAAATGGATGTCCTTAGTTGTGTCAGTGTTGCATAAAGGATCAATGGGAATGTTCCAGCACAAATTATATAGGGAAACTTAGCAGTTGAGTCTGCTGTTTGTTAGCAAGATGACGAGGATAGGTTGAAGCGGACATAAAAATGTAATATAGTACAATGTAAAATTGCGCAGCCTGCTATTAAAAGACCTTTTTCAATGACAAGTAGCCCCATATCTATTAATGTGGGACAACAGTTATGAGTGCTGGGACTTAGATTCAATTTCAGCTAGGAATTATAAGAAATGTGTATGTTCATCCAAGGGATAATACAGTAATTATAGATAATTATCACAATTATTATCAGAACGTCTGAATCACCTGTAATGGCCATCCCCCATAGGAGCATTGAATCAAGTAATTTAGATTTTTAAAAAAATTAAAGGTAAGTAACCCAACTAAGATGTAATTAATCTTTTGTGACCCAAAACCAGATATAGGTTTAATTCATGTTAAATAATTTTTAGTATAGACATGGGGTAGAGATCCAAAAATACCAAAAGACCCTATTACCCGCGAAAAAACCCCAGGTCCCATGCATTCTGGATAACAGTCCCATGGCTATGTAATGATAGGGCTTAGCAAAAGTGCTTTAACGGCATGAGTTAATTACATTCAAGCTGATTAATGTACTACAGTATATGCCTCATAAATTACCATACAACCAAGGGGAATTGTCTTTTCCTTACCTTCTGAATAGGTCTTTCTGGTCTTGCATCTTCTCTATTCCCTTCATTTTGCTCTAATTTCTTTCTTTACGTTGTCTTCTTGATTTTTTTATCAGTCGTCTTTAGACAACGGATAGTTTTATTCTCTCAAGCGTACTAGTCTCTTTTCTTTGCTGTCTTTCTTTTGTAACTGCCGTTCTTCACTGCTCTCTTTTATGGCTACCCTTCACTAGTTCTCTTCTACTGGCTTTCTTTCTATTTCCTTCTTCAATCTTTCCTTTTTAATCATTTATCATTCAATTGGTCTTCTTCTCGCCTGGCTTCCTTTTTCGATATAATCTCCTCCTTCAAATCTTACTCCTATTATCTTCTCATCTTTCACTGGATCTTTCTCTGCACTGGCTTTCTTTTCAATCGTGTCTTTCATTTTTATCCTTTTAATGTCTTCTCTTTTTTCTTCTGTTTTTCTACTTCCATCTCCTTTTACATGCTCGTAGCCAGACTTGTCTGATGCTTTCTGCAAATCTTTTTTATTTTCATCTGCTGCATCTGATTGCTTTCTCCTGACTTCCGATCCAATCCTTGTTGGTCCTTTTACCTTATGCAGCTTTTACTACCTGTCGCAGCCCGGGAGCATTCCTTCTCTCCTCAAATCCATGGTTTTCTTTACTCCCGTATATACTTCCTATACGGTTTTTTATTTTTACTCACGTTTGGATCAATTTAGCAATCGCTGATCAAAAACTCCATCTCTCACTACTCACTGTTCCAAACGCGTTGCGTCTGAACCGCAATAACAGTTAAGCTTACGTGTTATGTGACCACCAGGCAGTGATGCGGATCATTGGGGTTTACCATAGCAACAAGGCATGCAATGAGAGCTGAAGACGAATACTATGGCAATACTATATTGGTTCTGCTCAATTGGTTGGTGATCTCTTTAGATGAAATGCTTGCGGTAACTCACATGCCAAAAGTCATATTCATAAAGTGTGTGTTATGGTTATGCATATATATATATAAATATATGTGTGTGTGTGTATATTATATATAAAATATATATATTATTATTATATAATTATTATATATATATATATATATATATATATATTATAATAATATTAAACATTTCACTATTCATTGCTTACAGCTTTTTTTACTAAATGTATGGGTTACCATAATAAGTTTGAAATGACAAGAGTTTCCAGTGAACGTAAGTATATTTGTAGAATGCAAGTATTATTAATGGTGAGAGATGGAAGGAAAGGGATACGAGGGATAGTTTATCACACATAAGTATAGATCTGTCATCCAGCAGTTGTTTTCAGAACTAACAATATTCGATACTCATGAGGGGGTCTATATGGAACAGGCATGGTTTGTTTAGGCTGAATTGGGTATGGACTGGACAAAAACACAGGCATGAAAGTTCAAGACATATGGGATGAATATATAAAAAGTCAGTTTTTGAGATGGTATGTCATTACTTCCCTTAGCTTTCAAGTTCTCAGTTGTGTTCTCTGTATGCCCTCCCCCCCTGCCCCACGGCTGACCTACTCCCTGACCCTGTCCCCTTACTCGCAGGTAAGTAAAAAGGGCTCAGCGAATTCTGCGCACATTTGCCTCTTTCTCATACAGGGGCAATGGCTGCGTGATTAGTGCTAGGTGTGAGAAACATCCAGGTGTAAAAGGCCACAAAGTTTGCATATTTTTATGCTTAGTGGTTCTATATTCAGTGTGCCATTTGCCAAGCATCCCCTAACAATGAAAAAAGAAGAGAACAGCTCTCATACAATGAAGGGATCGTATGGATCTAGTCCCTCCGACAGATAACTGCTCATGCATTATTAAGTAGAAATGAAAAGGATAAGTATCTGTCACTGCTATATAGATAAAAGATAATACCTAAGAAATCTCACACATTATATTTACAGAGCTACCAAGTTCAGTTCTGGAATCGATTGTTAACTGCTGAAAGAAGTCAAAAGGACACTTAGGGGAATTCTGAGTATTTTTGTTGTACTGGACAAAGGGAATAGTACAAATTTGATCTTGAAATTTTAAAAAAATGCTTGAACTATCGACAATTATCATGACTTACTGTCTCTTTGAAAATTAACTTCGACATTCGCCATCTAAAATCTGCAGAATTGCTGTTAAAGCCTATGGGGACCTCCTAGAACCAAATTGGACAGGTCCAGTTGGGGACTGTTGAAAAATCAAAGGTTTTTTAAAAAAAACTTTTGAAATCGAACTTCGATCGAATGAAGATGTTTCGATTATCGAACGATTTAGAATCATGCGTCTGTTCACCGCAGGAAAAATCATGCAATTTTTGTTTTGGAGTTCAAAAAAACTTCCCATTACTTTCGAAATTCGACCCTTGATTAAAGCTGCCCTTAAGTGGCAGATTTATTGAGGGTCGAATTGAAATTCAAATTCTTCTAATTTTTATGATCAAAAATCTCAAATTCATCTAGGGAATTATCAAAATATTTTGAGTTTTAAAAACAACGACAATTAGATTTCAAGTTACATACCCTGGCCACTTTGAAGACTTCGAATTTGACGGATTCCCCACCTAAAACCTGCCGAAATTACTGTTATAATGTACAATGGGAAAGGTCCAGTAATCAATTTTGAGTTTGTGAGCATCCTGAATATCGATTCTTTTTTAGGTGACATTCGATTTCAGTTTTCGAATCGGTTAAATTCGTACCAAGTTTTACTATACTCTATTTTATTAATAAAAGTCAAATATTCGAATTTCGCAATACAATGAATTCGTTGTGAAATCAATGAAATTTATCATGCAAGATAACCACACCTGGCCTGTTGTCTTTTTATAGAAACCAAGGCTCAGTGTAGGAGCAGTAGCCTAATAAGACTGTTGTAGTGAAAGAAGACCTGTCCAGTTGCCATAGTGTGGTCAGCAGTAATGTGCAGCCAAGAGACTTACTTGTTGGAATATCTGTCACTAATATATCTTAAGGAGACATAAGGGTTCCTATGTTTCTGCAGTTGACACTGTCCTATAGTATCCAGAGCTAAGGATGAAGTTCAAAGGCACTGGCTAAAACAATTCCCTAATGCTGGAACATTATGGATGCCACCTAATCCAACTATTTGGTTTGGACCGAGACCCCCTGAATCACTTTGGGGAAAGATCGGACCGAATGAGCGAGGATCCGCGGATGGCAATTAGGTGGAAGGGGGAACATTTTAATTCCTGTTTTTTGACAAAAAGTTACGCAATCTCCCTTCCCGCCCTAATTTGCATAGCAAATTAGAT
This sequence comes from Xenopus laevis, assembly GCF_017654675.1. Taxonomy (NCBI): domain Eukaryota; kingdom Metazoa; phylum Chordata; class Amphibia; order Anura; family Pipidae; genus Xenopus; species Xenopus laevis. The sequence goes on along the minus strand of NW_024467166.1, from coordinate 19,131 downwards.
TAGGATTGCGAGTTCCCAGAGCATTCGGGCCCGAATCGAGCCTAGCTGAAAAAAGGCCAGAATGCCGAACCGAATCCTGAGATCGGTGCATCCCCAGAAATAGCAAATACCCTTAAATGACAAGCTACCTCATAAAGTGTAGTCTGTATTGTGCTGATACTCGTCAGACTGGCCTGCTTCAGAAAAGATTGTCCGTGGGAAAGAGCTACAGATGTAGTATTTCACCTTTCCCCCGGATCAGCAGAGTTGAGAATTGTATTTGAGAAAAGGAGAACTGAAGGTGTATGTTTCAAACTCAACTCAACTTTTTTTTACCCTAAAGTTACTTTTTTCAGCTTGCCAAATGAGTCTGTTTGTGGAGCACATGTGGAGATTGCTGTAAATGCAGTATGAGGCCAATTTCAGATGTCTTTACAAATCTCAGAGCATATTATATTTATTGCTCCAAGCCTGCACAAATGAGATTCGGTTATAGAAGGTATAACCCATTAGCTTACTAGCACAAGATTGTAAATAGTGATTAAAATAAATAAAGCTTTTTCCCAGCAATGTCTGCTTCTGTAATAATCAGCAAAGTAATCATAATGAAATGCGATTCACTTCAGAAACTCACTTGCGCTGTCTCATACCAAATGCTCAAACACACTAAAAATATGTCTCCATGTTTAGCAAAGCTTGGAGCTTGGTTGTGAGAGTTAGAAAGCATATATTACCCATCTTTACATTTATCTTAGAATGTTAAAATGAGGCTTTTACTGGAAGTGACCTTACGATTTGCTGTTGTCACATATGTATAAAATAATTTGAATCATCCAATAATAAACAGCACAGACGATGAAACTTCATATACATTACTTTTATCTTTGGCTGTCTCTATATGCCACATACACAGTTCATGCCGTACTAATAAACAGTTATTCAAGATCAAAATACATCCCTCATTTGTACTTTTCCCTATTTTACTCTTCTTTTTGGTCGTCTCTACTAATAAAATATATCTATAATGCATTTATATTTATATGTTTTATGGGCCCTTGAAACGCCTTAAACTGTAAATATAATAACAAATATCAGCTCGTCCAATACAGCACGGTTTACCGTAATTACCCCAAATAGCAGCAAAGTTTACGACATTTCTCCTGCCCATTTCAGGCACCCTCCAAGCAACATCGCCCTTGTTGCAGGCCACCTGTGCGGGATCCCTGATGCGCTGCCCTCACCCTCCATAAAAGCCGCCATCTCGTCACACGCACTCAGACCCTCCCCGTCCCTGCCAATTGCTGCATATTCATCTCTCCACAAGACGACATTTCTGGCCTTCTGCGCCTACACCAATCACTGTAATTTCCCTCAGGTAAAGGCGGCTGCATCCTAACGATGTAAAACATAAGAAACCGTAATCAGGTTTATCCTCACTATCCTGTCTACCGTAACTACCCTAATAGCAACCCCTTTTGTCGACATCTCCCTACCAATACTAATATTCAGGCACTCAAGCAATTCTCCCTTGTTGATCCACCTGTGCCATCCCTGACGCGCTCCTCTCGCCCCACCCGCCTGCAAGAAAGCCGGCATCCTGTCAGACTCTCGAGTCCCTGCCATTCTGTCACCCCGCAATAATCTCTGTCTATCTCTTTGACGGCTCGTGCTTCATTCACAACTTGTTTCCCTCGTAAAGGCGGATAAACAAACAAGAGCGGTGGGATTTCCTACTATTGCGGCGAGTCCTTCAGCGCGCAGCGTGACGTCATGCGCGCCCTAGATTCGGTGCATGCGCTAAACAAACAAAATGCAGGCCCCCCTTTTTATTGGGACTCACAGGCATAAGGCGATAGACTTTATGGGACCAAAATTGATCCAGGGACAGCTCCTTGAATACGGACGTCTCTTGAGCCAAACATACAGAGGCATCATTACTAATGGGGCAAGCTATCAGACTGTTTCCTGAACAGCAGTCAAGCTATCAGACACTTTATTTCAATGCACACAGTCAAGCTACAACTATGCTTTTTTAGCAACAAGCAAATCAATGTTCCCGTGCATCCATCCACTGAATCCCAGAAATACAACACCACCTTACCCAGCCAACTTAGTTGGTGAAACTTCACTGTCGAAAATTATATCGCAATGCTTCACCACAATATTGCAATCGCTACTTCAAATTTCTAATCCTCATATGCAAAGTATGCTATTAAATCCTTAGCAACAGCAAATCACATTTTCGGTGCGATTCCACCCACTGGCATGAAGTACAAACACCACCTTACTCCAATTCACTTAGTTGGTGAAATTCACTGTCAAAAATTTTTCGCAACATCCTCCCAAATATTGCAATTCACACGAAATTCTAGTCCGCATGTGCCGATTTTCTGTTACCCATAGCAACAGTTAGGTTTGTGAAATCACTGTCGAATATCGCAATGCTCACCAAAATATTCAATTCGCACTAATTTCTATATCTTCATATGCAAAAGTTCTGTTATCCATAGCAACAGCAAATCACATTTTCCGGATTCAACCACTAATGCCACGAAGGTACAAACACCACCTTAACTCATCCGATTTAGTTTGGAGGAAATTTGAGTCGAAATTTATCGCAATGCTTCACCAAATATTGCAATTCGCACTAATTTCTAATCCTCATTTGCCAAGTTCGTTCTTCCATAGAAACAAGCAAATCAAAATTTCGTGGGCATCTCCACACTACTGCCACAAAGTACAAACAACCACTACTCAGTCCACTTAGTTTCGTTGAATTTTACTGTGAAATTTACCGCAACGCTTCCCAATATTGAAAACGCACTAATTTAATCCTCAGTTATGGCAATGTTCTGTTATCCATAGCAACAGCAATCACGCTTTCGTGCATGTCCACCACTGTGCCACGAAGTACAACAAACACCTACTCAGTCCACTTATTTGGTGGAAATCTTTCCACTTGTCGAAATTATTCCGCAATGGATCGCAAATATTGAAGTGACACTAATTTCTCCTCAATGCAAGTCTTATGTTACCATAGCAACTAGCAAAACATATTTCCATGCAATCACCACTAGTCATGACGTACATCATAGCACCTTCTTCACTCCACTAGATCGGTGAAAATTTGGATCTGCTGCAAGAATCATGTGGGACATTTAATAAGATCTGGGATGTGGCTTAGCTGTCAAAAATCTGGACTCACCACACAAAATGAGACAGTTTTTTGAGAGGCAGGGACAGTATGTTTATGGCAACTCTTATTGTTCTGCTCAATGATGCAAAATGCATCAGAATAACAAGGTGAAAGAGAAGTTTAGACTCCATAGTGCAAGGAAATCAGTCAGAAACTGCGGCCCACCATTCTTGCACAGATGAGCCTATGGAGCCTAAACATGATTACATAATATAAAGGACGGACCCTTCTCTCCAGTGGAGAGAAGTGGGACATCCAGTATGCAAGATGGTGTGCCCTTGTCCTAAACACAGTAAGCTCAAAATACCCATACGTTGCTGAACAAGTTATGTAGTAAACAATAACTACAAAGACTACTTGGTAAAATTCAAAATGTCTTGACAGTTAGTCGACAAAGGTAGATAATAAAGGAGGCAAATGGGGGCAACACCAAGTTAACTTTAATAAATTAAATATTTTAACTATAATCCTTTATTTTATAATAGTACATTTTAATAAAATGCTTCATAGAAAGTGTAGAAAATTTTGTTAGAAATACAAAAAAATATCATTTACTGTAAATGCAAATCTAGAAATAGTTTAATAAAGTATTCAGTATTTCTCTAGCGGCCCACCTGTCAGTGAAGATGTCAGGGTTTGTCTTCAATTCACCTTTGGATTGATTATATCAGCTGGCTCCACCTTTTCCTCTCAGTTCTTTGTCCTGCCTCGGAGGTGAATGAAGGACAGATAGCAATTATTCTTTTGTTTATTTATAATTTTCTTTTATTTCTTACATACTCTAATCCAACTCTACAGGAATATGCTAAAACACAGCGGCACAAAAGGGACACACAGAGCTGTCCTTAGGTGCATTGCACCACAAGGGAATCCTTGAATACGTCTTCCTGAAAGACACACCGAGCTGTACGTCATATTTCCCAGACAACACACAGAGCTGTTGCTTTAGGGTCAGAAATGATGGGGCTCTAACTGAACACAGAGCTGTTCTGAGCTTAAGTGAGCATGGGCATGCAGAGCTGCTTCACACTTAGCTAGCCACTGACTTATATCACAACCTTAGCCAGCCATTCTGTTTTCAAGCAGAGGAGTCACAGTCTGGGTAACTATTGACTGTGGACTATGTAATTGGTAACCATCAGGTGAGCTATAGCTTACAAAGACTGAACTTCCACTTGCACCCAAAAGAACCATCCATTTGCTAGGTGACGATTCGCGCCGTATCTCCACGCCTATTCCGAACTCTTGGTGTGCCAAAGTCATTAGCGGTCGCCTCCACAGTCCGCTCTTGAGCTGACAAGGCTGTAACTGCGCACTTTGCCGGAGCTTCAAGACGGGACACACTTTCCCAGGCATGACTGCGCAGTTACTGGGACCAGTGTCAGTATAGGTGACATCACTACAGTCTGTGAGTGTGTCATTATTACCACAATACACGCATTTGACTCAAGGGCGCTTTGAATGTGATCCTGTTAACCTATGTATACCACACTAATTGCATACCCTATACCCTACTAGGTTTTTACCATACCTAACTTCACCATGAAAAAAAAACTGACTCCCTTGAGGAACTCAGAGATGATTTACAATCAACTAAAAAGACAAAAGAATTGAAAAATTACCTAAATGTAAAAAATTTAAAAATTTTCTCTGGAAATCAGAGAGAAACTACTGTTCCGATTGCACACAACACCACACAAACATTGAGAAGATGCTGGAGGCACCTGTACTATTACCACAACCCGCCCAGCCTCAGATATCAGAGGGACCTGGCTCAATTTCCACTACACCCCCAATAGCCATTCCAAATACTCCTATTTTGCATACTCCTCCACAGAGCATAGTAGATAACCCCATTCCCTTACCTTGGGGTCAGAACTCAGCTGTAGCCTCAGGTTCTGCACCAGTACCTAACCAAGTGAGGGAATGTTTTTAATGTATAATGAATACGGTTCAACTCAAACAAACACGCAATACAACAAAAAGTGAAAAGCACCAATTCCACAGCCTGCCTTCTCTGAGTCAGAAGAAGGATTAGCTTCAGACTCTAATTGTCGGATACTGACTCAGAGAATGATAACTCTTCCTCAGCAAATCCTGAGGTAGCCAAAAAATACTCAGAGAAATGCTAAAACTCTAGAGATAAGATATGAAACAGTAGCTTTATCAAAAGCGGATATTACCCAAACAATTGAAACTGAATGGTCTCAGCCTGATTTCAGGCTTCATTGCCCTCACTTTTTCAAAACCTACCCGTGCCAGAGGACCATCAAAAAAAAATGGGATAAAGCACTCAGGGCGGACTCTGTAGTTGCCCGGCTATCCAGGCAGACTGCATTGCCTGCAGAGGAAGCAGCATTCAAAGACCCATTGGACTGACACATGGAGTCAACTTTGAAGAGCAGCAGCAATACTTTGCCCAGCAGCGGTATCAGCAGGTTTAGCCGGAACGGCAAAAACCTGGGCACAAGAACTGGCATGCCAGCCGCCATCATCTCAACAACAATTCCACACAGAAGTACAAAGGCTAACCACCACATTAATTTTCTTAGCTGCGCAGCTATCGAAGTGTTCAAACTAGCAGCTAAAAACAGCAGCCAACACCGCGGTAGCGAGGTGCGCCCTTTGCTCCAACACTGGTCGGGTGATGCAGTCTCAAAGTTGAGACTGCTTTAAATTTACCGGGGATTCCTTATTCGGACACAGAGCCGAATGCAGATAATTGTAAGAAACAAACTGCAGTGCTCGCACCTCAAAACAATGCTGGCACAGCTTAGAGTGGATATAACGGACTCCAAAACTACCGTACGTGAGTTAAAGGCAGACATACAGGCCTTAGCAACATGCACTGACCACATAGAGAACAATAGACCAAGTAGATGCACAAGACTCCCTTATCTCAGCATTGCAATTCAAAATAGGGGATCTGGAGGATCGCTCCAGAAGGAATAATATCAGTCTGAGAGGAGTACCAGAGGACATTACACAGCTACTGCTCTGCCAATACGCACAAAACTTCATACTGTCAGCACTGCTAGAAAGACTTGCAGATCACCTCCTTATTGACAGGATCCATAGACTCCCTAAGCCAAAACCGCACCAAATATGTCATACTGAGAATTCACTTCTACCACACTAAAGAAGAATTGCTGCAATTCATGAGGAAACAGAAATCTCTCCCCCAACCTTATGAGAAAATACAAATCTTTGCAGACCTCTCTCCAACCACGCTTGCAAAGCAGCGTGAACTCAATAACACAAGCCCTGCAAGCCCATGGAGTACCATATAAATGGGGCTACCCAATGAAACTAATAATACAATGGCAAGAAACACAAAATCATCACAACACATCACAAGGACCAGATACTGTAACTGTGAAAAATAAACATTACAGAATGATTGCAGCAGCTATAGCCTCTAACAAGAATAGAGGCATAACAATACTGGCAAAACCTAACTTGAATATACAAAGTACAATGCAACTGGCAGATCCCAAAGATAGATGCCTTGCAATAATATGTACCATAAACCAACAACAATATACGCTGGTCAACCTCTATCTCCCAACAACAGCCAAACCTAATTCTTTAGACAATTACTAGAAAAACTATCACCCATACAGCAAGGTACACTAGTAATTGGAGGAGATTTCAACACTATACTAGACCCTGAAATGGACAGGACCCCCCAGGCTTCCAACCTACCCAAAGTGTACAGATGCAAAGTTATCAAAGAGGCTAGGAACAAGATTACTGACTCAGCACAATCTATATGATGTCTGGAGAGTCCAAAACCATATTATAAAGGACTATACTTATTACTCTCCACACCATAAATAACACACAAGAATAGACTTATCCTTAGTACAACCTCAGACATTAAACAAATAACACACAGCTCCATCAAATCTGCAACCTGGACACATCACTCAGCAGTAAATTTCACTCTAGAAGACAACTCACTCCTAAATGACCCCACACTAACTGACCAAATCCCCAAAGAAATTGACCACTACTTGATAAAAAAACACACCCAAGGAATAAGCAATTTCTCCCTGAGTTGTGCATATAAGGTGACTGTCAAAGGGCAACTCATAAGCATAGCTACAACTAAGCTAAGGCCAAGCAGAAACAACTACTACTCCACATCAATGAACTAGAACAAGAAACCTACAGTTCTCCTTCTCCCACCACGCAACACAATTATCTAAATTCAAAGAGGAATTCAACATCCTAGTCCTCCAGAGATGTCAGAACCAGCTACTCAAATTTTCAAAGCCATACCTAAGCTATGGACAATACAGCACATGCAGCCCTAAAGAAGCAACTGGCCTCAAAGCAGGTGCTTATTTTTGTATTCCAGGCTTGGTGGCAAGTTTTGGTTGCATAAAGACCAGGTGCACTGCCAAACAGAGCCTCAATTTAGGTTGACAATCCACATAGGGGCTACTAAATGGCCAATCACAGCCCTTTTTTGGCACCCCAGGAACATTTTTTATGCTTGTTTTCCCCAACTCCTTTTAGGTCTGAATGTTGCTCACGGATTCTAAAGGTTGGGGAACCCTGCCCTAGGCCAACAAACACGGCAAGCCCAACATATACAAGCCTCAAAATTGGACCTACTGAATACAACATTCAGCTATTTTCCGATGATGTGGCCCTAATCCTTACAAATAGGCAAATATTTTTTACCTAGTTTCCCCAAAGTCTCTCCTGGTAGTCGATGCCTGGTGTTGGCTGGAGGGGTCGGCACCTCTCCCAATCTTATCTGAACAGAAAAGTAGCCGAACAACACAAGCTGGTGTAGCGGGGATCTCCCTGCGCGTTTATTAAGTCAAGTGATGTAACGTTTCGGGGGCGTGCCCCTTCATCAGACATGTCAACTTCAAAAGACTATCCCACTATAAGCTCATTATGTCCAAAACCCAGGCACTCCCCATCCACATGGCGCATACTGAACTGCAGAGATTGAAAGGAGACTACAACATGGACTGGCAAGATACCTCTATTAAGTACAGGGCCACTCCAGCCATGAGGCAAGGTGAGAATTTTGCCTCAGGCGGCACAGAGCGGCCAGTTACCAGGGGCAGCAAAAAGCCACCTCTGGTAACTTTAAGAGCCGAATTTCCATTTTTTAAAACGGAAATTCAGCTCTTCTAGTGCAGCAAGCGCAATAGCGCTCTCTGCAATAGCTATGCGCCCCCTCCTCCACCCGCTCCGACAATAGAAGTTAGAAGCACCGAGTGGGGAGGGGCGGCATCGGGGCTGCTGTCTCAGGTGGCAGCAGCCCCTGAAACATGCCTGATTAAGTATCTAGGAATCAACATCACAGCTAACCCCAATGCCTATACCAGTGGATCCCAGCCAGTAGCTTGTGAGCAATATGTTGCTCCCCAACCCCTTGGATGTTGCTCCTAGTGGCTTCAAAGCAGGTGCTTATTTTTAATTCCAGGCTTGGAGGAAACTTTTGGTTGCATAAAAACTGTAGTTTTGCCAATAGAGCTTTCTGTAAACTGCCAGTTCACATAGTTCACAGCCCTTCATTGGCATCTTCGGGAAACTATTTTCATGCTTATGTTGCTCCCCAACCCTTCTTACATTTGAATGAAATGTTGAAAAAGGTTGGGGATCCCTGCTCCATACCAACAGAATTTTGCATCAATATTGCAAGACTGAATGAACTGCAAGCCTGGAAAACTACCTTTGTGTCCTGGCTAGAAAGGATAAATGCAATAAAAATGCTGATGCTCCCCAAGATATTATATAAGCTCCAAGCACTCCCAATACTATTAGGAAATGCCTTCTTCCAACCACTGCTGAGACTCCCTCATTTCATTCATCTGGGGCCCAATTAAGCCAAGGATCGCTAAAGACATTATGTATACAAACAAGAAAAAAGTGGGCTGGCGTGCCCAAAACTACTAACAGAGCAACACTGTTGAGCCAACTAGCAGACTGGCAACTTCTCCCAAACACAAAAAAGCTAGGTGGACCAATAAGAACACTGGATTTACAAAAATCAAACTAACAAGCCATAAAACACATTTATGGTCACAAGACAAAGCCACAGTCAAGCAAGGACCCACTGCCACTACCCAATGAAAGCAACACTACAAGTATCGCAAACCACAAAATCAACAGCAACTCTGGTCCAGTTCCCAGAGGTCTTAGCCCCATTAATAACATTAGAAGGGGCTATACAGGACTTAACCCTGACCACGTGGACTCAAGCAGGATTACAAAGAATGGGGGACCTATACAAACAAGAAGGCATTAAAACCTTCACAACAATCCAAGCAATTATGGGCTCCCCAACAACCAACTATATACAGTACATACCTACGAATGAGACACTACCTCCAAGCTAATAATTACTAGCAACTTCACCCCCCTACACCAGCGGTGCCCAGGATGTCAATCACGGTCTTCCAGTAGATCCCATTAATGTTCCTGGTAGACCGCGACATGTCCTTGTGATTGGACTGACAGCCGCATAACAACTGCCTCTGTCGCTGTTACAAGCCTGGACCTGCTCTCCCCACGGCTCCTCGGTGGACTCGCCAGCAATGCACACACAAATATCCGGCGATGGAAAGTTCAGTCGCCATGACGACTTTGCCAGCTCTGGAGGACTTTCACCAAAGCTTCCTGGCAGTGCCTTTTAGGAAACTGGAAAACAGTAGTGTTTGTTATTTTGCTTCCTTTTTCATGTGGTGGTCATGGGTATGTCACAGTAGCTTTGCCTGCAAATGCATCCGGGACTTTGCTGAGAGCCACTGACGTTTCATCCCACCCCCGCCAAAAACCGCATATGTGTTCGGGGCCTTATTAAACCATCAAGGTAGATCTCCTGATGGGGGCCAGGTGTCGAGAGTAGATCCCATAAAAAAAGTCCCAGACACTCAAAGATTAAACGGTTTTTACTTAAACCTCTTCCTGGTGCGAAAAAAGAGGGAAGATTCAGGCCAGTACTCAACCTGAAACCGCTCAACCCAATAGCAGCCAACCCAATAATTCAAAATGCAATTAGTCCAGACAGTAATCGCAGTAAACCACACACTACAGGGACTATGGTCCCCAGAGGAGAGCATATTACTTGGTTTGCGATTCGGCCTTTTTCAGCAGGATTCGGATTCAACCGAATCCTTCTGCGCAGCTGAACCAAATCCGTATTTACATAATTAGGGGCGGGGAGGGAAATCGCGTGACTTTTTGTCACAAAACAAAGTAAAAAAATGTTCCCCTTCCCACCCCTAATTTGCATATGCAAATTAGGATTCGGTTTGGTATTCGGGCCGAATCTTTTGCGAAGGATTCGGAGGTTCGGCCGAATCCAAAATAGTGGATTCGGTGCATCCCTACATATTACCCATTAATATCTAAGAACTCAGGGCAATCGCCCTGGCGCTGGAGGGATGGTCCACGTTGTTGAGAACCCATAAAATCAGAGTGCAATCGGACAATACCACAGCCCGTGGCATATATCAACAAGCACGGAGGGACACATAGTAAATTGGCCATGAAGGAACTGTCCCGAATCCTCAGGTGGGTGGAGCAGATGGTACCGGCAATATCTGCAATATCCATCGCTGGAGTACAGAACTGGCAAGCGGGACAACTTAAGCAGATTGACTAAGAAGAATGGTCGTTAAACAACAAAGTGTTCCTACAAGTAAGGCGCAAGTGGGGGAATGCCAGAGGTGGAAATGCTAGCGTCCAAACTCAATTGCAAGGTCCCACGCTATTGCGCAAAGATGAAGGACCTCAAGGCAGTGTTCATAGATATGCTTGTCCCGCCTTGGAACTTAAAGATGGTATATGCATTCCCTCCACTCCCCAAACTACCCAGAATAATCAGAAAGATGAAATTCAGCAGCACCAGCACGATCCTAATAGCACCAGACTGGCCCAACAGAGTATCGTAAACAGACTTCATTCAGTTATCAGTAGCAAGACCCTGGTGACTACCTCAGAGACCCAACCTTCTCAGGGCCCCCTCAATCATCCAAATCTACCCATGCTCCATTTGACAGCCTGGCTCTCGAGGCCAGCTGGTGGACCCAACACAGGTTTTTCGCAGAACGCAACAGATATATTACTTCAGGCACATAAGTCGCCCATGGGTAAAGCATACTACAGAGTGGCGCACCTTTCTTACCTGGTGTGACCTACACCACATACATTTGCAGACTGCAACCAACCATTCTGTAATAAAATTTCTCACTGAAGGTTTCCAAAAATGACTTAGTCTACACATGCGGAAGACCCAGGTCTCCGCCTTTCGACTCTCACACTCACTGGGCAGACGACACTGCAATCCAACAATTCTTCAAGGGGTTGGCCTGTAAGAGACCACCCCTGAGAGAGAACCATTACCAACCTGGGACTTGCCACTAGTGTTAGCTGCCTTGCAACAGCCCCATTTGATCCACTCCCGACATGCAACCTCAAATGGCAATCTCTCAAGGTAACTTTCCTCATAGCTATAACAAGCAAATTAGTGTTAGAGATTGCCACCCTCTCCTTTAAGCAACCATGGCTCACCATCCACCAGGAAAAGGCTGTACTCAGAACCATTTCTGGGTTCCTCCCTAAAGTGGTGTCAGAACTTCATATGAACCAAGACATTATTTTACCATCATTTTGCCCAACACCGACAAATGCAAAAGAAAAACGAATACACAAATTGGATGTAGTTAGAGCTTTTTACCTAAAGCGATAAGTGGCCTACCGCCGCTCTGACAATCTTTTTTTCTCCTACTCCTTTACACACAAGGGTAGAGTTATTTCTAAGAGAAACTATTGCATGTTGGTTGGTAGAGACCATTAATATGGCCTACGACCATAAAAAAAAAAAAGGTCCAGACCATTCGTAGTGAAGGCTCATTCCACTAGAGCACAAAGTACTTCCTGGGCGCTGCAAAACATGGCAACAGCAGAGCAAATCTACAGAGCAGCAAAACTGGGCCTCACCAAATACTTTCCTTAAAGGAGAAGGAAAGCTACGGAGGCATTTTATTGCCAATAGATTAGCTGCAATAGTACAAGCTAGAATGCTTTATTTATTCTGTAGAATGTTTTACCATACCTGAGTAAAAGCTCTAGAAACTCTCTGTTTGGGTTAGGATAGGAGCTGCAGCATTAACATGGTGTGACATCACTTCCTGCCTGAGTCTCTCCCTGCTCTGGGCTCAGATTACAGCAGAGAAGGGAGGGGGTGGGGGAAGAGGAGCAAACTGAGCATGCTCTTGCCCAGGGCAATGAGGTTTAAGCTGAAGGCAGGAAGTCTGATACAGAAGCCCATGTGTACACAATAGAAGGAAAGAAATGCTGTGTTTCTTTTGACAGAGGACTCAGAGCAACATTACTTTGGGGTTTACTGGTATATTTAGATAGACCTTTTCTGATAAGGCTTACTTAGTTTTAACCTTTCCTTCTCCTTTAAGTTTTACAAGTTAAATGTTTTTGCTTCACAGTCTGCCATGTTTGGCGAAAAGTTTTACAGGCTGCCGTAGCATAATTATGTAAATTACGCTTCGCACTGTTTCAGGTATACCCACCCTTACAGAGGGACAGCTTTTGTACGTCCCCTGGCGTCCTGCACTGACAGGAGGGCCTTTAGAGAAAAGCGGATTTTGGACTCCCTGGGAAAATCATTTTTTAGTTGTCAGTGCAGTTAGTCCCACCCAGGCGGATTTTAGTATGGGCATTGGGACCTCTTCTCGCTATATACTCTACCTATTGTCTCTTGGCCTTCCAGCTTCCCAATAGAACTGAGAGGAGAAGGTGGAACCAGCTGATATAACCAGAGGGAGAGACATGGAGAAATCAATTTTCTGTCCTGCCTCTAGATGTGAATAAAGACAAAACACTGATGTCTGCACTGACAGTTTGGGCATACAAGAAAAGGATTTTCCGAACGTTATTTAAGAAAAAATATACGCAAAAAAAAACTATAATTACAAAAAAAAATACTAACATTATAATACCACAGTACAAATAAAATACAAGCATTTTGCTCAAATTTCATGAGGAAATTTCTTGAATTGTGCTTTATTCCACAGGCAAACCATATATAAGGTTAATAATCATCAATTGTGTTAAATCGATTTCAAAGCATATACCACAGATAAATGTATATGTCATTAAATCTTCATCAGAAAATAATATTTTCACTGTTAACAAGCCATGTTAATATTTTTAGTATTTTAATATAGTGAGTAAGTTTGTGTTGTACTTCATGGCACTAGTGGTGGAATGCACTGGAAATATGTTTTGCTGTTGCTACGGGTAACAGAACTTTGCATATCAGGACTAGAAATTAGTGCGACTTGCAATATTTGGTGAAGCGTTGCAGTAAATTTCGACAGTGAAATTTCACGAAATTAAGTGGACTGAGTAATGGTGGTGTTGTACTTCGTGGGCACTAGTGACGGAATGCACGGAAAATGTGATTTGCTGTTGCTATGGATAACAGAACTTTGCATTTGAGAATTAGAAATTAGTGCGATTTGCAATATTTGGTGTTGCGGTAAATTTCGACAGAGAATTTTCTCCAAACTAAGTCGACTGAGTAAGCTGGTGTTGTACTTCGTGGCACTAGTGATGGAATGCACGGAAAATTTGATTTGCTGTTGCTATTGGTAACAGAAATTGGCACATGAGGACTAGAATTTAGTCGTGAATTGCAATATTTGGCGAAGCGTTGCGCGATAAATTTCGACAGTGAAATTTCACCAAACTAAGTGAATTGAAGTAAGGTGGTGTTGCTACTTCCGTGGCACTAGTGGCGGAATGCACAGAAATGTGATTTGCTGTTGCTATGGATAACAGAACTTTGAATTTGAGGATTTAGAAATTAGTGCAATTTGCAATATTTGGCGAAGCATTGCAGTAAATTTCGACAGTGAAATTTCATGAAACTAAGTGGACTGAGTAAAGGTGGTGTTGTACTTCGTGGCACTAGTGGTGGAATACACGGAAAATGTGATTTGCTGTTGCTAATGGATAACAGAAATTGGCACATGAAGACTAGAAATTTAGTGTGAATTGCAATATTTGGCGAAGCGTGGCGATAAATTTCGACAGTTGTAATTTCATAAAACTAAGTGAATTGAGTAAGGTGGTGTTGTTCTTCGTAGCACTAGTGGCGGAATGCACGTAAAATGGTGATTTGCTGTTGCTATGGATAACAGAACTTTGCATATGAGGATAAGAAATTAGTTCGATTTGCCCATTTTTGGCGAATCGTTCCGGTAAAATTTCGACAGTGAAATTTCACAAAAACTAAGTGGACTGAGTAAGGTGGTGTTGTAACTTCGTGGCATTAGTGGCGGAATGCACGGAAAATGTGATTTGCTGTTGCTTATGGATAACAGAACCTTTGCATTTGAGAATTAGAATTAGTGCGATTTGCAATATTTGGCGAAGCGTTGCGCCGTAAATTTCGACAGTGAAATTTCACGAAACTAAGTGGACTGAGTAAGGTGGTGTTGTACTTCCGTGGCAGTAGTGGTGGAATGCACGGAAATAATGTGATTTGCTGTTGCTATTGGTAACAGAAATTGGCACCATGAGGACTAGAATTTAGTGTGAATTGCAATATTTTGGCGAAGCATTGCGATAAATTTTGACAGTGAAATTTCACGAAACTAAGTGGCTGCAGTAACGGTGGTGTTGTATTTTCGTTGCCACTAGTGGTGGAATGCACGGAAAATGTGATTTTGCTGTTGCTATTGGTAACAGAAATTGGGCACGATGCAGGACTAGAATTTAGTGTGAATTGCAATATTTGGCGAAGCGTTGCGGTAAATTTCGATCAGTGAAATTTCAAGAAACTAAGTGGACTGAGTAAGGTGGTGTTGGTACTTCGTGGCAGTAGTGGTGGAATGCATGGAAAATGTTGATTTGCTGTTGCTAAAAGCATAGTCTGATAGCTTGACTGTGCTGCATTGAAATAAATGGTCTGATAGCTTGACTGCTGTTCAGAAACAGTCTGATAGCTTGACTCCAGTTTATCAACACAGTGGGAGCATAGGGCAGGCAGGGCATGGAACACAGAGGGGGCAGAGGGCAGGCAGGGCATGGAACACAGAGGGGGCAGTGGGCAGGAAGGGCATGGAACAGAGAGGGGGCAGAGGGCAGGCAAG
The DNA here is from genome assembly GCF_017654675.1 of Xenopus laevis. NCBI lineage: Eukaryota > Metazoa > Chordata > Amphibia > Anura > Pipidae > Xenopus > Xenopus laevis. Next base: position 3,807 of record NW_024467166.1, on the reverse strand, counting down.
GCATGGAATACAGAGGGGGCAGAGGGCAGGCAGGCATGGAACACAGGGCGGCATAGGGCAGGCAGGGCATGGAACACAGAGGGGGCAGAGGGCAGGCAAGGGCATGGAACACAGAGGGGGCAGAGCGGCAGGAAGGGCATGGAACACAGAGGGGGCAGAGGGCAGGCAGGGCATGGAACACAGAGGGCAGAGGGCAGGACAGGGGCCATGGAACACAGACCGGGGCAGAGGGCAGGCAGGGCACACAGTGGGAGCATATGGCAGGCAGGGCATGGAACGCAGAGGGAGCATGGGGCAGGCAGGGCATGGAACACAGAGGCGGCAGAGGGTAGGCAGGGCATGGAAAACAGAGGGGGCAGAGGGCAGCAGGCTTGGAACACAGAGGGGCAGAGGGCAGACAGGGCATGGAACACAGACGGGGCAGAGGGCAGGCAGGGCACACAGTGGGAGCATATGGCAGGCAGGGCATGGAACGCAGAGGGAGCATGGGGCAGGCAGGGCATGGAAACAGAGGCGGCAGAGGGTAGGCAGGGCATGGAAAACAGAGGGGGCAGAGGGCAGGCAGGGCTTGGAACACAGAGGGGGCAGAGGGCAGACAGGGCATGGAACACAGACGGGGCAGAGGGCAGGCAGGGCACACAGTGGGAGCATATGGCAGGCGGGCATGAACGCAGAGGGAGCATGGGGCAGGCAGGGCATGGAACACAGAGGCAGCAGAGGGTAGGCAGGCCATGGAACACAGAGGGGCAGAGGGCAGGCAGGAAGTACACAAAAAAGTCAATACCCTCCCAATATCCTCCCTTAAAAAAAACCCTCAAAACTCATCAGCACAACCACCCAAAATCTAAATACACGTCACATAGAAGCTGGCTGTAATCACCCCCTAATATTAGGAGCACAACAAGCCATCAAGTATGTAAAAGATTAACAGCCTCCACTGAATAGTAAACGCCCCATATTTCACAAGCACCCCGATATTACAGTAAGGGAAAAACCGGAGTAAAATCCTGCCCCAAGAAAAACCTAATGCTGGCCCAGCTCAACCCACATACTCATTCAGTGGAGCACTGTGGCAGGGTTCTTCTCCAGGCAATCCCCGATTGACCTCCATTTGAAGAAGGCGCCGAATGTCACGTGACGGAGGCGTTCCCCGAGACGTTCGCGTGTGCGTGACGTCCTCCACGGCCTGTTCTCAACTTGGAACTAGCAGCTACCCTCTGCTCATTCTCTGCCTTTGCGTGTTGAAGCCAGCTCGACTTCCTCTTCCTCTCTCTGCTCCATGCCACTTCCTGCTCAGTGATGATGTCACACGCAGTTGCTTTACAGCAACAAGCTCTGAAATGTCCTGTGCTCCAGTCAATACTTGGAGCAGGCGGACACATTTGGCAGCTTGTTGCGCTCCTGAGCTTTCTCCTGTCAGTGGCTGGAAATCTTGCGTAGTTCGTTCTCTTCCAACCGGATCGCAAGGGAGGTAAGAGCTGCTACAGAAGCAGGGTGGGTCTGTTGTTTTATGTTGGCTAGGGGAATGGCAGGTGGTTAGTGCCCCCAGTGAGTTATGAGTGCCCTTCACTCAGCGCCGATCCGCGCCTTTATGCCGCCTGAGGCGGCCTTCCGTTGCCGCCCCGACCCCTCCTCACGGCGCTCACATTTTCTGCGCAGGAGGGGTCGGGGCGCTGCACGACGCTAGTGCAGAGAGCGCAATTGCGCTCTCTGCACTAGAAGAGCCGAATTTCCGGGTTGAAAACCGGAAATTCGGCTCTTAGTTACCAGGAGCGGCATTTTTTGCCGCCCCTGGTAACCAGGGGGGCGCTGCCGCCTGAGGCGAGTGTCCTCAACTCGCCTCATTGGTGGAGCGCCCCTGCCTTCACTGCACACATACAGTTTTAGTAAACCGTTCCAATAATAACAGGGGTTTGGGGGATTCACCTGCCTTCCAAGGGTAAGTGTCAGCGTTAAAGACCAAAATAAACCCTCTCCAACCTGTACAGTCTATCCCCTGACAACATGAAGTATTTATACAGCAAAGTCAAAGCCCACTGTAGTAGCAGAAACAAGGACAAACTTTTATAAATCGTGTTGAAGTTTCCATTATCAGCTGCTCTTAAAAGTATGCAGTTAGGTGGATCTATAACTCGCCACATTCACAAAACAGGTGCTCATTAAGTAATAAATACAGTTGAACTATAAATGACTAGCGGTGGTGCCTTCTAGGATCACTCTGAACTAAAACACTAACATTAATGATGATTAAATACTGGAAAGCTGAAACCCAACCCAGGCTACCACTCTCCAAGGTATAGGCGTACTTGTAATGCCAAAATTAGAAACTGGCTATCATATTTATTTTATTATCTATTAAAGGGGTGGTTCACCTTCAAACAACTAGTTGTTATCAGATAGATAACTAGAAATAATGACTTTTTCCATGACTTAATATTTTCTATGTGTGACCGTTTTTCTGATATTGAAGTGTAAAATGTCATTTTTCACCTTCTGAAGCAGCTCTGGGATGGGGGTGTCGCCGACCCTGTAAAACTGTTCTAAATGGATACATTTAGTTGATACATGTCTTATCTGTGTCCCTGATGAGCAGAATCTCTGGGTTTCATTACAGGCAGCTGTTAGAGTTTGATACAATAGTTGCTAATACTGCAGAGAGATGCCGCTGAGAAATGTTTTAACGTCAATGTTTGCAAAAGTAGTGACTGCCAGACTGAAACGCCAGAGATATAAACATCAACTTTAAACTTAGATTTTGGAAAAAACAGTAAAAAATAAATAATGGAAAGTAATTGGAAAAAAGTCTTTATTCTGGGGAACAATCTAAAAACAACTGAATTGAAAAAAAGTGTTTGGAAGGTGAACAACCCCTTTAAATGATTACTGTCTGACATCATGCAGTAGCCCATAATACTCACGACATATCTCACAGGGCTCTCTAAATGAGGGTTGCAGTGTAGTCAATCCACTGTTGATGTTGAATTGTTCCAGTTAAGCACACAAACTTCTCGTCCAAATTTATTTGTGAAATAGTGTGCAGTATCAATATACCTATGAACCATATTTTCAAAGAATAAGGAGCTGTAGTATGAAGTCATTTGATTGGTCTCCTCTGCAGGTGTAACATGGATGAAGAATTGGGGTATGATTGGTGCATTGCAGCTGCTTTAGCTGCTGGAAATATATGTTTTGTGGGCCCATATCGGACGGAAAGAAACACGGGGAAAGGTAAGACTTTATAAAAGCTAGATTTTGTTTATAAAGCTATATAATGCTTGACTAGAAATACATCCGACCTTTAACGTGGCCATACACTATAAGGATCCGCTCTCTAAGGCGCAAAAGATCAGATTACAACAAAGGAATGGGAGCCGACGGACTAGGACCACATCAACTAACCAATGTGGTTGTCAATTGCCAAAAACTTCAAACCTTAGCTATCTGGCCAATTTTTTGGCCTGATATAGATTGAGGAGGCCAACGGAACGCCCCCTACACAGCCAGATAATCTACCAAATCAGTCTAAAGGACCAATAGCAGCAGCTTTAATCTGCCGGTGTATCAGTTCTAAGAGACGGGTGAAGGGTGGTGGGTGTTCCCCCCCGAAACGTTGAATGTTGGTGGCTGAATAAAAGGATATACTCCCCGACTGTGTTGTGCGGATCCGTTTTCTATACACATCAGTTCTAAGAGAAACATTTATGTTTGAAGAAACTTTTGCAGAAAAGTAAATGAGGTTGGTAAAGCTACAAAATGCAGCACTTGGCAGCATAATGTGAAAAAAAAGCAATTATTTTTAAATGTAAT
>NW_024467165.1:0-32968 GCF_017654675.1 Xenopus laevis | reverse complement strand
GGCCGCATACTTAACTGGCATTAATTCTTTGCAGTCCATGAGATTATCACCAAAGGTTTCCCATTTAGGAAAGATATAGTTCTTGGAAGGGTTTTCTGCAATGGTTATAAATCATGTGTGGCCCATATACATAACTCGCTCTTAGGGACCCGACTATGCCCAAGAACACGAGAAAGGGGGGACTCCTCCACTCAAAACAAAAATTACTTTTTTAAGTCCCACCTCTGGAAGCTGAGACGTTAATTGGCAGAAGCCTGGTTTTTTTTGAGGATTAATTTTATACCAGAAACACGATAAAAGGAAATCAAGTTCTCCGAAAGACATTGGGGAAGTGAATATGCAAATTAGTCAAATGAAAGAATCACCATTCATCTGGCCAAAAAGTCCAATAAGCACTATCTGCCAAAAGTTTGTTGGGAGTTCCCTTAATATCCTATTTTGTTCAATTTCTAATAGCCACAGTAGGTTTCTAACTAGCGAGGGCAAAGATCAAAGGGGATAAATGGGCACCCCTGTTCTGTGTACCGTTGGTTGATTGGTGGAAGGCGTGTTCGACAGGATCCCTGATGTTAGAACTTTTGGCCTGAAGGCTTTTGAATATAGCTGGATACGATTGGGCCCGTTTAAAAAGTTATCCCCTAAACCCAAACTTACTAAGTTCTGGCATCATTAAAACCCCCAATGGATCCTGTCGAAGGCCTTCTCCGCATTTTCTAACATGACAAAACAGTAAGGCTGGAGTTTATTGCGTTTAATGATATGAAATAGATTATGATCTTCTCGGTGTTATCGGGGCTTTGCGGTCCCAGGACAATTCCCACCTGACATAAATGGATAAGATGTGTTAAAACAAGTATTCAAAACCGGAAAGTGGCAAAATCCTGTTAGAATAAAGTTTAGGTCAGTATTTAATTAAGATATAGGCCTGTAGTCACTACAGTGTTCCACAAGTTCTTACCAGGTTTGGCGGATAGTCGAGATATGAACAGCTTGGAGGAAACAGTTGTATTCCCTGTATCATAAATAATGAACACTTTTAATAGAATGGGGGACTAAAACAGGCAAGCATAAATGTTGTAATAAAAAGTTGGTGTTAGCCGTTCAGGCCCAAGGGGGGCTTTACCTAATTTTTAACAAAATTTATTAAGCTTTGAGGAATTTCGTCTGTAGTTAGGGGGGTTTTAGGTAGTCTCAGTTGCGATGCAGAAAGGCCTGGAATGTGAATTGAGGTCCAGATATTGTGTGTATAACCTTCTATGTTTAGGTTGTTGGTTCAGCATTATGTATTGGAAAGTGGTACAGGAGAGTAGTCCGGAGGCGAACTGGGTTAGCTATTGAGCGGGGATCAGTAAATTCTTTTGAGTTTGTCGGCTTTTATAGATATTGGGAATCCCTCGTACAGGCTTGTTTTTTACGTAGTTGGAAGCTAAAGCTTCGTCTGCCTTATTACTTTTTGGTTTGTAGATATAGCTGCTTAAGGAAAGTTTCACCTGTTACTCAGTCTTAACGTAAAGAAGCTTTTTGTAACTCAAGTTTTGAGTTGCTTGGGATTTTGGTCCACTGGACCTGAGAGGATGAATAATAAGCTTGTTCAGCCTGCTTGTATTGGTTGTTTGCAATTTCCCGAGTGTGAGATTCTCTCTTCCTACGAAGATATTAGCTTGCAGATAAGCTCCCCCCACGCATTGTAGCTTATCGGGCTAACCAAATGGTTTCGGGGAATTTCCATCCCCTGGAGGAGAAAACATTGTTTCACCAAAATTAAGAAAGTCATAAGGAATGTCTTCAAGGTTCGGCTTGAGTATCTGGACTGAGTTAAAAAAGTGGGAGTCATTAAATCATCCCAGGGAAAAAATAAGTTTTTTTCCTGTCTGGGGACCAAAGTGAGTTCAATTCCAACAGGGCTTGGTCTGGACCAAGATTGTGTCCCTATTTCCATTGCTCGTTGTTTGGACAAGTAGTATTGGGGTTAGTTAAAATTAAGTCGGATTGCTAGAATGAGTCAAGAATTCTGGGGGGAATGAAAGATGTAGTCTTTATTTCCGGGCGGGTTTTGGCCCTCCAAATATCTATAATGAGCAAAATATTTAAAAGTCTTTAAACTTACGGGCGCCTGTGATATAATTGTTGAACGCGTAAAAGGGGATGCTGAGACGTTCTTCGTAGACATCCATGATAGGAACATCAAGGGGCAAGGTGAAATTCTCCCGGCCACACACTCATACCCTTTTCTTAAATTTGGGCATTAGGTGTGCCAAAGTTTGTCAAGGGACTTGCAAGCTGGTTCATCATTAGGGGGAGCATAGGACAATCAGTGTTGTAAGCTTGGTTATTAAAATACATAGAAAGCTAAAATATCTATATACTTTAATGCACTTCGCTGTGTCTAGGTGGCGAAGGGCAAAAACTCTGGCGAAAGATGCAACTGTCGGAATTAAAACTTCCCAATCATTACTTAGTGAAATGCCAAAATTGGTTAATTAGGTTTCCAGGATAAGGAATGCATCATTTTTTATGAAACTTTACTATAAAAACTTATATAAAGTACAGTCTGGCTCACTGCAGCAAAAATTTATATTATATATAATATTATATATATAGTATATATTATATATATATATATTATAAAATTATATATTTTATATTATATATATATGATATATAAAATATTGATATTGGGACTATGTACCCCCCTACTGTAATTTATAAAGATATTATGTTACCGAGCGAGTTAGGTGACCAGTAAACAGCACGAGGCCCAGGGGGCGGATGTGCTTTTATACAGGGTCCACATAACTCCGAGCGTGACTATTAATTTGCTTTATTAAATTGTTCAGTGGGGGGGTAACATTATTTCATTATATCTACATCTGGGTTCATTTGCTTGTTACTTTTTCTGACGAGTTTCTTGCTTTTTAAATTTATTGCCATACTTTAGTATAATTTAGCTAGGTACCTTTCATTTCTTATTGCTATGGTTCATGATCACATGTTGTGTTGACAGCTAGCGATGGGCAGCTTAGGATTTCAATGGTGCGGGGCCCTAGGCCGCGCGGTCGGACCAGGCGACACGCGCGGTTCTTCCTAGGCGCCACTTCCACCTCCCTTTGCCCAGGCAGCGCTGGCGTTTTTCGCCCGGCGCAGCTTGCTGTAATTGAATGGGACGCACGCGTTCCCCATAGTGCGGGCTGGCGGCATTGCGCCCAATTTTTTTCGCCCTAGCCCGGGGCCTCATTCGGCCTTGCCGCACAAATCCGGCCTGCATTAGATTGTAGTTCTTTCCCTTTTTTTCTTCACAGGATTCCTCTCCATTTTTGCGCCCCCCCATGCAATTACCAAAGGTCTCCCTTCCCCTTCGTATACACTTACCTGGGAGTGTCTCTCTCACCCTCCCTTACATTATCTAAGGCTCGCTCCGTTGCCTCCCAATTCCGACTCTAAGCTAGCTCACCGCCCACTGTGTTGACATTTTCTTTCAACTGCCATCACAGACGGGTGAAGGCCAAGGAAAGGAGGATGGAGCGAGTCTTCAGAGAGTGGACGGAGGTGCGAGCGGAGACTTTGGAAGGGTAAGGGGAGGGGGCGAGACGCTTCAGATAGTTGATTGCGAGCGGGGGAGTGAACAATGGAGAAGAGAAACGCATAGTGAGGGCAGCTTGCAAGATAAATGTTTTACTGAAGGAATCTATGAAGCAAAGAGAAGCCGGAAGGGAGGGGGATGGGTGGAGGCTTTTGTGGGAGTAAAGCAAATGCAGAAGCCGAAGCTATAGTGGTGGAAGGATCGGTAGAGCGATGGCAGCAGGCTGCGGAGTGCTGTTTCCCTTAAGTTTATACGGGCGCTTCTGGCGTCAGAAACGCGCTGTATTATAAAGATTAATTTAGTCTTTAATAAAAGAAATAACTACGATACCCTTTCTGCTTCCGCTCCTATTCGGAAAAAGGCGACCCCCGTGAGTTCCCATCGGTGCGCCGATTCGAATTTCTCCTGCCCCTGTCTTCTATAGGAGCATAGGCCAGGGAGCAGACGAAATCTAGTGCCGCACGATTGGAACTCAAACGGATCGCCCTTTTTCTGGAGAGGGAGCGGGGGGGGGGGAGGGGGGCGGGGGAAAGCAGAGTATCGGTGAGTTATTTCTTTAATGAAAGGACTATGGGGCCCATTTTACTGTAAGCTCGATTGTGAAGGGAATAAGAGGAAAAAAAAACTTTGAATTTCGAATGTTTTTTTTTTTGGTACCTTCGGACCATCGAAATGGGCTACTTCGACCTTGAATCGAACGATTCGAACTAAAAATCACTCGACTATCAAACATTTTGAATTAAAAAAATTGTCGATTTTGAACGATTTTCTAAATTCCTTCGATGGTCGAATATCGAGGCGTTAATTAACCCTCAATATTCCGACCGTATGTAAATCTGCCCCCCATGTGAACTTAAACTTTGAAATGTTGGAAAATGTTTAAACTAATTTAAAAAAAAATTGTTTGCTGGTCCCTTTAATCCAAAAGAAACTACAGGGAAAACTTTAGGAGGAAAACTAAAATCAGGCCAAGGGAAGGGGCAAAAGTTGTCATTTAGAAGTATGGTAAGTTGAAGCCATTCTTTACAATTGTAACCGCACATAAAAAACTGTAGATTATAATGCATAATGTAAACCCCCTACTTAAAATTTATAAAGATATTAGTAGTCACCTCGGAGTTATGTGACCTGTTATAAAAGCACTCGGCCTGCGGCCTCGGTGCTTTTTATATGGTCAACACTAAACTCCTCGTTAAACATAATATCTTTATAAATTTACAGGTAGGGGGTACATTATCCCCACTATATATATATATATATTAATATATTATATAATTATATATATATATATATATTATATATTATATATATATATATTAATATACTATATTGTTGATAATATAAGGGGAGAAAAAAAACAACAGAAAATATTTCGTGTTTGTAGTATATACTACAAAGGTTTTATTAATTTAAAGGTTGTTTCAGGTGTTTCTCTGTTGCTTTTAATAAACACTGAAGGTAACTGCATGGTAATTCTGATATAAATAATCATTTAATAAGATATTTGACACAAAATATACATTTTAATATTTAAGCATATATAGTAAAAAGAAGAACACATTATTTAAACTAAATGTCTTAGAGGTGACTGACTGAGAAAGAAGTTCATTCATTATAGTTACAACAGCTTCTTCTTATTCTTTCAGAAAAAATCAATCCATTTGAATGATTTTGGTTCTAAATAATTTCAAACATATTTTCTCCATACATCCCAGACAGGCTGAAGCGGCAAACAAGGCTTGCCTGCTCAAATTTATGGCTACGTTTTTAACCTTACTCTAAGGGCCTCAAGAGGAGATGCTTTATCCTCTAACTAATGGTCCCATTTGCTTTCATTCTACATCTGATGCTTTTGAGGACGTGGTGTCTCCAAGGAGCATTTAAACTTTTAGTCAAGGGAGACTTCATTAAACATGGCAAGAAAAATTTTTTACTGATAGGCTAGGCTACTTTTGCTGATAGACTAGATTATATTTCTATAAATTTATAATTTCTCTCCCACCACCAGGAATATATTTAAGTAATGTCACATGCAGTATCTAACTAATATGTAGGATTACCTATATTTACTAAAACAAATTATTTCTCATCACTCCTCAAAATTAATAAAAATACAAATTTGATTCAGTAAATTAAAAAATGAGGAGGAAACGATATAGGGCGAAAATTGCATTTTTTATTGTTTACACCCATTTACAATTTAATGTTATTCTTGTTAAGAGGAATGAAGAAAATTATTGCTATTTTTTCTAATGAATGTTTCATGATGGCTAAAATCACATATGTGTAACAAGGATATTACCATGCTGCCCTGGTGGAAAAGAATGCCAAATTTGATGCAAGAAGCACATCTGATGTTCTTTGTTCAGTTCTATGTTGACATAAGCATAGGAATGAGATTGAAGTGATAGAAAATCGCATTTGCTAGGTGCTCACCTAGTTGGTTTGAGTGATTTGGTTATACATATGGCAGATTTCATCATGTATGTAGAGTTATATGAGCGTGTGGTTATATATATACTAGAGCCCTGTGCTTATTACACTATACATGCAATATAATTCTTTTCATGAACCATATACTAAATCCCTAAAATTTGAGGTAGTGACGTGAACCCAGCTGTAGTCCACTAAAAACTTTCAAATTGAGATAGGTGCCTCTGTTCTATTGACTTATACAGGACCTTCGATAGATCTGAGAATGGCAGATTTTTGGGCATTGTGGCTTTTTGCAGGCATTGGGGTATAATAAATTCTGTCAAAAAATTCAAGTTTGTTTTTCACCCCACCAGATAAAATTTCAGGTTTAAGCAAAATTCTCCCCTTAATTGTCTTATTTTGTTTGTGTTCATAATCTTTTGCAAGGGACATGTTAGGATGAAAATTTGTGGAAAAATGTTACTCATATGTACTACCTAAAACCATGGCTTTATTCGTTATTTGGTGAACTTTAAATAGGAAAGGTGATTTATTGTTTTGTTTATTCTCTTATAACTATGACTAACTTGAATAATTGAATAGGGCTTTCTAAAAGGGTTGTCACTTTTTAGTATGATATAGAGAGTGATATTCTGAGACAATTTGCAATTGGTTTTCATGTTCTTGATTAAATTTGTTGTATTTAAGTTATTTAGCTTTTTATTTCAGCACCCTCGTTCCTGTTTGCAATATTGGTTGCTTTAGGTTGCAATGCCCTAAGAGGACCCCATTTGAACCTGGGGAAAGATCAGCAAAGAAGGAAGAAGATAAATTAATGAAAACCCATTGAAATAGTTGCTTAGAATTGCCACTCTATAAATTAACTTAAAAGTTAATTTAAATGTGAACCACCCCTTTAATTCAGTAACTTTGCTTACTTAGGCTGGGATGCAGTGTCAAAGATAAAAATGTTTGAACTGAAGCGCGGCAAAGTTATGATCCCCTTTTGTTGCCGTGATAAATCATGTTTGTTCTGTCCTCCCTACTTGGTATTACCCTGGGGCAGTGTTTGTAGTTTTCCAACATGGCCAGCTACAACCTCCAACAAACCAATAAAGGAGCGACTTAAGGGAGTCTACTGGAGGTAGGCAAGTGGGAATAGATAAAGAGAGGTTGAGTGGAGAGGTGAAACTGTAATACAAACAAAAGGAGTTTGCTGCGTGAAATGGTACAAAAGAATAATAATGACAGAAAACATAGCAAAAAATACATAGCTATAACCAGTAAAAGCTGGCTATGGGAAATATATAATTAACAGCAATCGTCTCAGGGGTTGTGGAGGGTGATTTTGGTGCAACTCTGAGTCTATTGCTTATCAGCGATGGCTACCATGAGGGGGATTTGAAACATGTGGCTTCTTCCACAGCATGGACTGTAATATGCAGTTCTTAGCTCCCCAAGGCCCACTGTGCTGGGTCACATGGTAAGAAGCTTAAGTAGCGGATTAAAGTCCAAATGAGTTTCTTGGCCATAAGCCATGTGGAATGTGCAGAATAAAAACATTATATGGCCTTGTGTACTTACAGCAAAGCATTCAGTTTGGAGAACAGCCCCAACAGCATGGTGAATCAGGAAATCCCATAGCATAGGTAGAGCTTTATGCTGGAAGACCGACAAATATTTTCATTCCTTTACAATTAGCGTGTGCATTATTTTGTGTTATATTGCTATTAATATTTATGGTATGGTATAGGATCAATTATCTGAAAACCCATTATCGAGAAAGCTCTGAATTAGGAAAGGTCATCTCCCATAGACTCCATATTAATTTAATAATTTTAAATTTTAAAACTTATTTCTTTTTCTCTGTAATAATAAACTAGTACCTTGTACTTGATCCCAACTACAATATAATTAATCTTTATTGAAGGCAAAACAATCCTTTTTTTAAAATAATTCTTTATTTATAGTTTTATAACAGTAGGAAGGGGAGCACAGAAAGCAAGAGGATGGGGGAGGGAGGGAGGGAAAAGGAGTTCAAACAAGTTTTCAAAGACATATTCATTTCATCTAATTAGCATACATGTTATTGCTGATATTATGAAATTATACATAAATCTGTATTTTCAGTTTCATCTAATATGATATTGTTACCTATATGGATGGGAAGTTACGTGTTTTGGCAAATGTTTTGTTTGGTGTTTTGTTTCACCAGTGTCTTCAATGGCCCTAGAAGCCTCTTCTCTATGTTAGTTTAACATTTCCATACATTTTAGCCAGGAAGGCCGTGTATTCCAGTATATCTTACTCCGATTGTGCCTCGAGGCAAAACAATTCTATTGGGTTTTTTTAATTTTAAATGATTTTTCAGCAGTCTTTAAGCATGAAGATGCAAATTATAGAAAAACCCCTTATCCAGAAAACCCCAGGTCCCAAGCAGGAGCACATTGCATGAGATTAGTTTCAATCAAACCCTCATTTTATTTTAAATAGGTTTTATGAGGAATTTTAAAGACTTGACCTTCCACATTTATACATTGAGAAATAATATTGAATTAAATGTTACTGATTTAATGTTTTAGAAAGATTACCATTACTGACAAACTGATTTTATTTGGAAACTGCCAAATTAAATCCATTCGTTTCTGCATGAAAACCAGACTGTCAAACCTGATAGGTAATGCCCATAGACTTTTATGCATTTTGGTGAATTTTCGCCATAGTGAAGCGGGTCAGATTTGCCCATCACTACTGATTGGTATGATTATTCATTTTTATCTGCACATTAATAGGTAAAAATCTACAATTGGTTATACATATTAACAGTATATCTAATACATAAAGGTTCAATAATTTCCCCAAGTAAAGGAAAATGGGGAGAAACATACATGAGAAAACTTAGTAAATTAAGCCCTCTAATGCTGAAACATGCATGCATTAATGTTATTCACATTAACTATCATCCATTTTATGCAGTAACATGCATATACTCAACATACAGTATATCCAAAATTAAGTACAAATGACAGTGTTATGCTTTTTTAACCAGTTTATTAGATGTTACTCTTTTGCTGTATTACTTATGTCTTTGAGTTTCTGGGAACAAGTTTATAAACTTGTTGCATGACAATTTTATGGTACAGGTTGTTGAGGAGCCAACCAGAAAAAATGCTATTCTGGATCTAGTGAACTGAAATGACCCAGAACTTATAGCAAATGTGCAAGTCATTGAACCCCTGGGTAATAATGACCATAATGTTATATCATTTAATGTCTAGTGCAAAAAACAATTAAACACTGGGCAACAAAAAACATGAATTTTAGAAAAAGATCATTTTAGTGCCCCGAGGGCTGCCTTTCAGAGCATTGATTGGGACATTAAGTTTTCAGTTAAAAACACAGAACAGAAAATGGTTGTCATTATTAAATCATTTACTGTTCTCAATTTATTCCTTTATGGAGTAAATGTAGAAGCTCTAAGAATCACCCTATGTGGCTTAATATAGAAGTAAAGAAGTTAATAGGAAAGAGAAAAGCTTTTAAAAACTACAAGTCTGTTGGGGACAGAAGCTGCATTTAATGAATATAAACACTATAATAAAACTTGTAAATGAGCAATCTGGAAAGCAAAGAAAGGAAATGAATAGTGCATTGCAGCGAAGGCTAAGACTAACCCCAAAAAGATGCAGGTTGAGAGTGTTTGTTCCATTAAAATAATGGTACCAATATGGTTGTAACAGATACAGAAAAGGCAAATGTGCTAATCAGTTTCTTTTCTTCAGTGTATACAATAGAGGAGTCCGAGTTCCAGGGTAACTTCATAGCTGCACTGATGGCTCAGCTCAGTCTAGTCAGTGGCTGACTCAGGATATGATCCATAAAACTTTAATAAAAATTTAATGTAACAAGGCTCCAGTACCTGATAGCATATAGACCTGGGTTCTAAGAGAGCTTAGTTTAGTTTTAGACCAGCCCCTATTTCTGATTTTCTCAGATTCACTTTCATCTGGTTATGGTACTTATGAATTGGAGAAAAGCTGATGTCATTCCAATTATTTAAAAAGGGATTACGATCTCAGTCTGACATTTACATGCCAGTAATTTTGACATCTCTGGTGGTTAAATTATTTGGAGGCTTGTTAAGGGATCACATTCAAAATTTTGTCCGAGTGAATGGCATTATGAGCAGCAATCAGCATGGCTTTATGAAGGATAGGTCATGTCAGATAAATTTGATTGCTTTTTATGATGAGGTAAGTAAGATGCTGGACAGTGGGGGCAGTAGATGTGATATATTTGGATTTTGCCAAAGCATTTGATACTGTGCCCCAGAAATGACTGCTTTGTAAGCTAAGGTATGTTGGGCTTAATGAAGTCATTTCCACATGGATAGGAAACTGGCTACAGGATCGGGTACAGAGGGTGGTTGTCAATGGTACATTCTCTACTTGGAGTAAGGTTAGCGGGGTCCATCAGGGCTCGGTATTGGATCCAGTTTTGTTTAACATGTATATTAATAACTTAGGGGAGGGTATTGTAAGTAATGTATCAGTGTTTGCAGATGACACAAAACTATCCAGCCCAATAAATTCCATCCAGGATGTATCATCCTTGCAACAGGATCTTGACAAAGTGGGCAATCTGGGCAGCTAAGTGGCAAATGAGATTCAATGTTGATAAATGTAAAGTAATGCACCTGGGATGTAGAAATATCCAAGCCTCTTATACCCATAATGGGACTGCACTGGGGAAATCCATTATGGAAAAGGACATTTGAGTCCTTGTAGATAATAAACTTGGCTGTAGCAAGCAATTCCAGTCTGCAGCATCAAGGGCAAATAAGGTCTTGAGGTGTATTAAAAGGGCATTGATTCAAGGCAGGAAGCTGCCATTCTTCTACTTTATAGAGCACTGGTAAGGCCCCATCTAGAATATGCCACACAGTTTTGGTCTCCATCACTCAAGCAGGACATTATTGTATTAGAGAGGGTATAAAGAAGGGCAACTAATCTGATAAAAGGTATGGAAAATCTTAGCTGTGAAGAAAAACTGGCCAAATTGGGGATGTTCATGCTGGAGAAGAGGCATTTAAGGGGTGATATGATAACTATGTATAAATATATAAGGGGATCATATAATAATATCTCTAATGCTTTATTTACCAGTAGATCTTTCCAGCTGACATGAGGTCACCAATTCCGCCTAAATATTCAGAAGGGTTTTTTTTACAGTGAGAGCCGTGAAGATTTGGAATTCTCCCCCTGAATCAGTTGTACTTAGTGATGGGTGAATTTATTCGGCAGGCACAAATTCATGGTGGATTTGGCCATTTCGTCGCCGGTGAATAAATATGCTAATTTGCGGCGGCGGCGGCGGAAAGAGTTTTGCGACGGCAACAGTTTCGCCACCGGCGTCAAAGTTTTTTTGATGCCGACAACGGTTCCGCCGCCACCAATTTTGCCGCCGGCGACGATAAACAGACCCCCATTGACTTTAATGGTCACCGGCATCAAATTGTCGCAGGTGTAAAAATCGCGGGAAATTCATAAAATTTGTGGCGAAACAAAACGGGACAAATTCACCCATCACTAGTTGTATTGGCTGATACAATAGATAGCTTTAAGAAGGGGTTGGATGGCTTTATAGCAAGTGAGGGAATACAGGGTTATAGAAGATAGCTCATAGTACAAGTTGATCCAGGGACTCCATTTTGGAGTCCGGAAGGAATATTTTCCCCCTCTGAGGCAAATTGGAGAGGCTTCAGATGGGTTTTTTTTGCCTTCCTGGATCAACTGGCAGTTAGGCAGGTTAAATAAAAATTAAAAGGTTGAACTTGATGGACATGTCTTTTTTTCAACCTAACGATTATGTTATTATGTATGTATATTACAAATAAAACAAATTAAGCAGGGCACTCTCGTCTTGGGATATGTTCTCTTTACTATAATAAACTTTGCCCTGCTTAATGACAGGATCTGCTGGGATTCAAACCAGGGAGCTTCTCGCTCAATACCTTAACCATTTGGCCAGGTGAGCAGCATGTAGGGTTGATCACTATATGTTACTTGGCCTCTGCAGCCCCAGACCAGCAGAAGCCTGATTGGTAGTAGTCAGCCAATCAGGGTTGGACTCTGCCCTATGAAGGCCAGCCCTCCTTGCCTGAGCATTGGTTCCCATCCTAGGAGTACAGCATTATCCCTAGCTATGGGTTTCTGTTCTAGCCTCCTTCCTCATTCTGCCTTTGCCTGCCTTGCCTTACTCTTATTTTTGTCTTGTCTAGTCACAGCCTTCCCTTGCTCTTTCCTGCCTAGCTGTTGAACCTTAGTCTTATCTTTATCTGCCTTACCTTTCCTTCCCAGTTACTGCACTTCCAGTGCGCTTTAAACTTTGATTCTTTACATTTGGCCTTTAACCTTGCATTGAACCCTGCCCCTGCTCGCTTCCTTTCGGCTGTTTCTAATCCTTGCATATTACTCATCACTTCCAAACCTGATTTCTTGACCTTAACTCCTATTCTTCGCCTTGACCTTGAGAGCTTTCGGTCTCGTTCTGACCGACCCTATCCTATATTCTATACTTCCCTTATGGTCTTGGCTTCGACATCTTGTTCCCTGCTCTTCCCAGTCCTCTCCGCATTCGCCTTCTAGTCCTCTCCCTGCTGATCCACTTCCAGTCCTTCTCCTGCTTTCAGGCCTCCAGTCCTTTCGCTTCCTCATTGCCTCCAGTCTCCTCCCAGTGATCCCAGTCTACCTTGGTTCCCAATCTCAATTCTGCTTCCATCTACTCCGGGTGGAACACGAATCTCTGCTTGCAGCTCCCTGGCCCTCTGTTAAAGCTTTAGCTAGTTGCCCAGTCTTCTCTGGTGATTAGCAGCGATCCCCACAATGTAGCAATGACTCCAAAATCACACCCAAGTAACTGGGCCTCAATAGGCAAGGATGTTCAAAGGGGCTGAATCCCCTAGTGTCAATAAGAAAACACAGCAAATGTTTAGAGGCTGGCCCTCTTTGTCAGTGCCCTTTATCAGTCCTGTCCTAGCTCCAGTCTTGTGTCCCAGTCCTGACCTTCCGCCTCTCATCCTTCTTGTTTCTTCCCATTCACCATCTTGCACCTGTTTCCCTGCCTTCCCCTTAGTGTTCCCAGGCTACATATCGGCGTCCTGCCTCAAGGACTCCCCTTCCGCCATCCAGTTCTTTCCACAGCGCCCTACCTAATCCTTGACACTTTCAATTTGCTTTATTTGGAATTCGATAATACGAATGCAATGGTTTGCCACATAAGGGGGCCCCATTATTAAGTCCTGATTTTTCTGGTGAGCGTTTTCCAGCGGCAGAAAATGTGCGATATTTTTAGGTTGGACATACAAGGCTACAGAAGACTTGCATGTTTTATGGAGACATTCTTATACCCGCAAAGGCTGCTAAAAATGAAAATCATCAAACAGTAACATTATCATCTCCTGTGTATCAAACATTGTCAGGTCAGAAGTGGGGAATGGGCAAGATGTCCCTGAAGTGTTTCTTGACAGTTGTGATCTGCGTTGGGATAACCAATAAAGTCGGGTTTGTCTTCCGAGGTAATTCTAAAGACGAGTTGAGTCTTCTTGACATCAAAAAACTTTGACTAAAATCATCGAGTTGTTACAATATGAAATCTGAGCGCATCAATTGCTGTCTGACATCTTCTTTTCGCTCTACTGAATTTTTTCAAGGAAAAAATTTATTGATAAAATTAGTCTCGAACTTTGGGGGAAGGCGGTGTCGACATTTGCTTTTAATAAAAAAATGTAGATGCAATCTAACAGTTTATCTGTACAACTTTCATTTAAAACCGCACATCAAAGTGTTTCGAACATTCAGAAGTTTAGTTTCAACACTTCCAAACCGTATTGGTAGGTATCTGAGCAGAGCACTTCAGACCGGTGCTTTGAGAACAACAAGTGACTCTTTATTTTTGGTTATTCATTGTCAGTTGCCTTATTGCTCTATATCCTCTACAACACACTAATCATCACTAGCAGTACATCCACTTCTAAATATCAATTACATTCCATTGCTACCTGCGATACTACACTTATACCATAGACACTACCACACATATTATAGTACGACATATCATCTCATTATTATATACACACTAGCTAGTCATACACATACTACTATATACACGACCATCATATATATACTATATACACTCACATATATAACATATCCTATACACACTACTATACTACACACTAGATATTATAATAACGTATACCATATATATATATATTACCAGCATATACATATAATATATAAATATTACACATATATATACACCAATAGTATACTATACCGCTTATCATACTATATACTACTATCTAGTATACGAATACATGCGACGGACCGATCTACCTATAGCAATCATCATCGATCGACCATATACCCGCCCTATCCATACAACACCCACATAATTATATACGAGCGGCAGCCACAACCCTAACAACACTATATACTAGAATCGGAACCAGTCATATATCCAGGTACAACAGCATGATCACCATACTAATCACACAAGCCCGATACTCACGCCGGCTGATACATCCACATGCCTACGAAGGGGAATGAGTATACTACAGCATACTACCCATATCATCACATTATACCATATATATACAGACAGTTACATCGTATATACATCATATACCATATCTCGACTCTAACATACAGTATAGTATACACACGACCACCTATATATATACTATACACACACGTACTATATATATAGACACATCATAATATGAATACACAAAATATATATTATATATAACAATGACATATACTATATTATCCTAAATATAATACTAATATGAATAAATACTACTACTTATATATATATATAAATATATATCCTACTATATACATATGACTCATACTCATATTACATCATCAGTTGCAGCATTGATCACCTATCATATATATTTCAAATCTACCAGTTGGGTCCACTTCCCTATGGGACAGACCTGTAAATTAATATCCTTATATAGAACGGCTTTCTCTGCACATTGCGAACATCGCGCCGTTTTCTCTCATATGTTCACCATCACTGATCCCACCGCTGCCTCTCTCCCGGTTGCTATCGGCTTCCGCCTCCCAGTCTGAACTCGCACCTGGCTCAGACTTTTACTTACAGGACGCTGCTTTTTCCTCCACTTCGCCCTCTACATATGGCCCTTCATAGTGTCCGTCTCATGGCTCCTCCTGCTCGGATCCCTGTTCTGCTCGGATCCCCCCTCCCCTGTCGTTTTTAGTGCGAGGGATCTCCCGCTACCCTGGGCACCGAGCGGGGCACAGCCGAGTACCATTATCAAAACCCAGCGACGACGATGCCCCGGTGAAGCACTAGCCGGTGCCGCCAGGAGCGATGTGGCTTCTTTCTGTGTCAGTCCGGCTGCTGGCTGACAGGGCTCGATTCAGCTCCCCTTGCCCATTTTAACAGTACCTGCCTCTCGGGACTCGCTTCAAATTCCATTGCATGACTGCGAGGAGGAGCTCCGGCCGGACTGCGGGTGTGACAGCATCTACCTGCCACCTTGACACACTTCTCCCACTTTTTGACTCCCTGTATCTCTGTGTCCACCTCTGTCTAACCCCCGCTCTGGTCTCTTCTCCACCTTCTCATTCTTCAACCAACTCTCCCAATTTCCACATCACACCTCGCCCTGCTCACACTCTACACTGTCCCCCTCCCACCTCAGTCTCCAGCCCTCCCACTTGATTTTAAGGTTTCCCTAGCTTCCGTTTGCGGCCTTTCCCGCTATGGACATTAACCTGTGGCAGGCCACAGAAGGCAAGGCAGAACACAGAGCCAGACCATCTTTGTAGATTTTATACATGCGAATCATGGCCGCCTGCTAATAATTTTATACAGATATTAGAGAGTCACCTCAGAGTTATGCTGACCGTATAATAAACGCACTGCGGCCTCTGTTGCTTTATATGGTCCACATACACCTCCATTACCCTCTCCACGCGATAATAAGTAGTAATCTTTATAAAATTCACAGTGGGCTGTTAGGGGGTACATTATATCCACGTATATATTATATAATATATCTTATATAATACTATATGATTTATTATACTATATATATTATATATATTATATTATATAGAAAATATCAGCGATGCGGCAACTATTAGGATTTATGCATGAAAAAGGATGGGTTTTTAATAAGTACTCAACGTTTCGGTCCCCTTTACTGGGACCTGTCATAGGAGTTTCCATAATATGACTATTATGTACTACATTACGTATAGTTTACAACTATGATCTGATATTAATAATTAGATATATCATATTGACTAACTAATACTTATACTCTAACTAGTACTATATTGTAACATACTATATATATTACACATTCAAGAAAAAAACCTCCTAGCGCTACACCATTCCATTGACAGAGCATTCCACATGATTATGTCACATAGCCTGGGTGCGTACGCTTGAAACATGGCGGCATTATCCATTTGTCCCAGCTGACAAAGGTGCACACCCAGGAGTTCTTTTCGGCATGTTTACAACTCCTGTGTTGTATTAATAGCATTATATAAAAACAGTGAAGACCGGCCAAACGTTATCGGTGTCATTTCTTCGTTATAGACCTTGTAGTCAGGACCCTGTTGTCGCACTCGCAGCATCAAAATTCGAGTTGGTTTAACCATCAACGCCTAAAAGGCCACTATGCCAGCTCTACCTCCCTTTCCTGTGTCAAACTGCGCCACCTATGACTTATGCTGAAAAACAAGAAGGACAACGAAGTGCTAAGGCGTATCCTGCCACCCACAACAGAGCAGAGAGAATTAAGTACAGCAGTGTGGCGAAGTACTTGTATCAGATTGTATAAAACAACTTCATACAAAGAGAAATAATACATATCGCGAGGATATAGGCGAACTGTGTCACTGCAACTTATCGTATCTCAGTAAGAGCTCTGTTATAGGGCATGCCTCGAGAGAAGCAATACAGTAGAAGCCCGCCACAGACGTATTGCCGTATCTGCCCTTAAGCCCTAGCACAGGGGCATAGTGCTTTCAATTTTGCGATCCATCCAGAACGCTCCCCCGCTGAAAGTTAATATAGGTAAAAAACAGTATTTTTGTCCCAACTCCGGCGGTAAGTATTTTGCTCAGTATAAGATGCTGTATTTAGTTTGCCGCGCTATTGAGGGCGGCCCATGGCGCGTCCCGCCCCATCGCCGTTCGGCCACCTGCATTAAATAGAGAATTGCTTTTTAATACCACCGAACGAGCGCTGGGGATGCCGGCTGCGGTCAGGATGTGACTTTGGCTAGGAATCTAATCCCTCTATTATCAGGCGTCCTCCATTGCCTTTTGTGCTTGAATTGAGTCTGGAGAGGAGCGCTTAGCGGGCTTCTACACGTTTGGGAACGTACTCCTTAAATTGATACTAAGAAGGGTTCTATGTACTACAGGGTGAGCTGCGCGGGTACCGGCGGATGACCGGCGGTCGGCCTCTGGCGGCCTATGGCCGCGCCTCAACGAACTAGCCGCAAAAATCCTTTGATATTACATGGCACTATACCTTAGTCTCGACGGAGCAAAAAAATACTTATCCCCCGGTTTTAGAGTACAAGGAATACTGATTCTCTGTCTTCATCGGCTCCGCGCGTATATCGGTGATCGATTATGATCATTGCTTGTTGGCGCGCAGGATCTTGAACTAGAGCGCAGTTTCAGCGTGACGGTGATGATTAATGTATTTACAAAATTCACTGGATAGAGTCCAGTTGGATCTCACATATTGAAATCTAACCCAAAGAAATGTAGCATTTCCCTTGACGTTGAAGTTATCTTTGCAAATGATCTCGGTTCTCTTACACCTTATATCCACCTCCTTTCAGAAAGCCCCACCGATAAAATGTGCTGATTACCCACTATGGAACGCTTTGACCACCTCACCCACCATTGAAGCGATCCCCTTCCCATCTCTCCAATTTGTAGCGGTGATCTCTCGTATAACTCCGTCAGACACACAAACTGGAATTAGCAGCTACGTGAGATGTTGGGCTCGCTTCAAGGATCGTGGTTACCAGACACAAACAGTAATCTCCGGACAAGGCCCTTGCCCGACAGCATAGGGACATAGGTCCAGTGGTTGCAAGGTGAGATTAAAAACACCACTTCAAGGCTGGTTTTCTGTGCACTACTTACCAATCCAGTTACTGTATAGGTGTTCAGACACATGGGGGATGGGACCATTGGAAAATTTATGAGGCAGACTCTGATTTACGTAGGACGGACTTCTTGAGCTGTTCCCCCCCATGATGTGTTGATAGAAGACCGGGGCACGAATCTTCGGACACTTTATTCGTTAAGAGTGACCCCAACTGAGTGCTATACAAAGAACCCTGGTGGGTTGGTTTACGTGATCTAAAGCAGCTGGCTGCTTGTCGCTGCCCACGGCTGGCACGTTCATGCCGATTACATGTCTGCCTGGCACCAGTCTTTCCTTCATCCCCAAACAGGAAAGCCGCCTGTCTTATCTAGGACCACCACCATACACTTGCACCACCCACCCACGTGGTTTAGCTTAATCACCTGCCCCTGTGGCCTTGCTTATGTGGCGGTGTAAGGACAGAGCCACTTAAGATTCTACGAGAATGGAGGGGCATCGGTCCGCGATGCAGTACAGCGTTCTAGCGGATGGCGACCACCAAACAAACCTGTCGCAAAGCATTTTTTGGATGAATCATTAGTTACCCAGCCTTCAAGTAGCTAGTAGCTATTGATGCATATCCCTCGCCCCGAAGCACGGAATGCGGCGGGCGGCGAGCCGCGGTGACAGGTCTAACATCATTACTTTCCATGCGGGAAGCGTTCTTGGATACGGCAAATTAAACACTATTGCCCCTTTTGGCTTAAGGGATGGAATAAAAAGAAATACTTGTTGGTTCTCCTCTTATGCTTTCTTGAGCACGCTAATTTTTTAGTCTGGATACCAAAGTTGCAAACATTCTATAATCTTCAATGTATTTGATTCCTGCTCTATTGAAGAAGTGTTTATACAATCTGATACATTACCTGCCACAATGTTTCTTAATTTCCTTCTCTGCCCTCTTTTTGGTTGAGGTGTTTCCTTGTTTCACATATCATGTGGGCTTTGCACAAAGGGGTGCAGCGGGTGTCATGTTTCTTAGTATTTAAACACTGATGGTTTTATGTGACAGGGTCGTTTCTGAAAAAGGTCTTAGAAAATGACCGAACGTGTTGGACCGGTCGTTCCTGTTATTTCTAAGAGCTTATATTTAATCTGCTAAACATGAGTTATTTAAAGCTGAAATTAACGCTATGGTCTGGGTGCACCTTTGTCAGTGAATTGGATAATGTCCAGCTATTTTATCAGCGGTTTAGGGGCCAGGTTATTCATTGTGACTCTCTCATGTGATGGTGTGCGCTAGGACCTCCCTTGATAATGTGTACATAATTGCACATAATACCTTGGCTGGGGGGTAGTTCTCCTGATCGCAAAGGTATCCTACGTTGATAATCTTTCGAAGTCTTTTTCGATGTTGACCCTTGTTTCTGAAGAAATTTCCTCATTCCTGCCTTGGACTACTGACCACAGCTCAGTATGAGTAAATCATGTACTCATTTCCCCCTTTCAGTGCAATGGAATTCCCGCACTAAAAAAAGGGGAGGGGGATTCCGAGCAGACAGGCAATCAGCAGGTTGTACGAATGAGGAGAGCAGATGAGATCGGACTAGATCTATGAGAAGCAGGGCATTATGTCTGATTTTATGTTCAGAGCAGTTAGGAATTGTGGATGTGCGAAGGAAAGAAGAAGGCTGGAGCGATGCTTCAAATCGTGTTTAAAATCTGGAGCACTGCGGGCAGGTCAAGCATGGAGGCGGGAAGCCGGATCGGTGCTCTTGCATGGGTTGAGGAGCCCAGAAAGCCCCACGGTATGTCCATTTTAAACTTTGTGGAAGAAACTATTTTAAAGATGATTCGAGTTAAAAATAAATTAACGGCGCATTCTGATGTCAGAACACGGAACGTTTATAAGGAACAGCTACTATTTACAGTCTGGTCCACTATGGAAAATGAACCAGACTATAGATTAAATAGTAAGTATATGGGTGATAGTGATATATATATAGTAGTATATATATAGTGATATTTACTAGTGAATACTTACTAATGGTACTACTATCTTTTTACCTCCAGTTTATATATATATGTGGTATATACTATTATAATATATTATATATATATAATTTATCTATATTGTAACTGTGTTATTAAAGGGTGACGTACTATATATATGATAGAGAAAATGTCCCAGCTACTACTATACGCTGGGTGCTTATCCGTGCATTTCTAATTGGTGCTCTATCACTATAATATTATCGTGCTGTGGATATAGATATAACGTAATATACCGCTCGTGGATTTTTGCATGATAGTAATAATATGTATGTGTGGATCGGAATCATACGTTTATTATATGTTTGTATAATATACCTATGATGTGTATGTGCTGTATCTTATCTGTATATGCCCCGTGTAATTATATATATGATTCTGGTGGTTGAAGGAGGTGGGTCTGCATGTATATATATGTGTATATTCTTGATGTGTGTGAATACTAAAATATAATAAGGTGCCTCGAATAGGGTAATAATCTTTGGCCTACGTCACTTTTAGTGATAGTCACGTGATGTATGCTCAAAAATAATGGTGGTGCTCATAACTCGGATATAAGTGATCAGTGAATAGTACTCTATAGACCCGCCTAACCTCCATGTAATAGCCCCCAAATAGTTGATAAAGTGATATATCATACTAGGATATCTGACGATAATACTAATAATTTCATATATAGGCCGTGAAAAACGCTTACGTATAATATGTGATTATGAGTATTCATAAACTCAGAATAGATTACATACTATAATATAATGTCGTGTGTTATATTTATATATATGATTTTAGTATTAGTATACCGCATTGGTACTAATATAAGTCTCATGTGTATATATATGGTGTATATATAGTATAGCTATTACTCATAGTGTCTAGCTCATTTTTTTTCAAGCACAATTTATATTGACGTGACTATATGTCGAGGTAATGATAGTGATAATAGTGATAAATCATACATATGCTGCTACCAAATAAACATATAAAACCCTCTATAATTTCTATGTGTGGATAATGCTGATCTAATAATATGTTGTGTTTTGGCTGATATTACTATATAAGTAATCCATAGCAATTGGATTTATTGATTTTATGATTAGCCTATGATTAAACCTCATATGTTTGTAGGAGATATGAAATGCAATGAAGCAGTCACCCATGCCTATCGAACCAACTAAACCCACCATTAATACCTTTTTTTTTCAACACACAGTCTGGAGTGTCTGCTCAAACTACAAACGGTTTGAAGTTTTAGAAACCTAGACTTCTAATTGTTGACATCTTGAGGGTTATATTACTAAAACTTTAATTTCATCTACATTTTTTATTAAAACAAAGTCGACACCCACTTTCCCACAACACTTGAAACTAATTTTATCATAATTTTCTTGACCACAACTTCAGAATGCGAAACCAACGCAACCCAACACACCAATGAAACACAACCTTGAGCGTCAATTCATATTGTATCAATCGATGATTTATCGAAGTTTGATGCAAAAAAACTCAACCTCTTTAGATTATCGGAAAGGAAAACCCCCACTTTATTTGGATTTATCCAAGCAGATCACAAAATGTCAAGAAACAACTTCAGGACTCTGCCATTTCACTTCTGGACCTTGACATGTTTGATACGGATTTTTTGGATTTTCATTATAGCAGCTTTGGGGTAATAAGAATTTCATAAAATGCCAAGTTTTGATTTTTCCCTAAAAATTTCGAATTTTCCCCCTGAAAACTCTCAACCAGAAAAAAATCAGGATTAATTAAATGCGGCCCCCTTTGTGCAAACTTCCATTATATCAATTCCAATAAAGCAAATTAGGTCCAAGATTTTAGGTAGGAGCGGCCTTGTGGGAGACTGATGGGGGAAGGGTGAGATACCTTGAGGCAGGAGCGAATGTGCCGTAGGGAACACTATATAAGAGGAAGGCGGGAACAGAGTTGAAAGATGTGGGTGAATGGAGAACAGGACTGAGAGGGGCGAAGGTCAAGGAACTGGAACAGAACTGAAGATAGGACAGGACGATAAGGGCACCGACAAAGGGGCCCAAGCCCCCCTAAACATTGGTGTCTTTTCATTGGACATTACAGGGTGATCACCCCTTTGGACATTGCTTTGAAGTGCCAGTTACTTTGATTTGGAGTATTGCTAACATTGTGGGGATTCGCTTTATCCCAAGGACTGGCAAACTAGCTAAAAGGCTTTACAGAGAGGGCCAGGGAGCGCAAGCAGATTCGTGTTTCCACCGTAGATCGGAAGCAGAATTGAGATGGGAACAGGGGAACTGATACTGGAGGAGACTGGAAGGCAGTAGCAGCAAAGGACTGGAGCTGAAGCAGGAGAGAGCGGAGTGGGATAGCAGAGAAGAGGACTAGAGCGAAACTAGGCAGGAGAGGACTGAAAAGCAGGACAGATGCAGGCAAGGACAAGGGAATATATAGACAGGTTACAGGTCAGAACAAGAACCAGAAAGTCAGTCAAGGCAGAATAGGGTTAAGGCAAGATTCAGGTTTGGAGTGAGGAGTAAAGCAAGATCAGAACAGCAGGAAAGCTGAGCAGGGCAGGTTCAAGCAAGGTTAAAGCAATGAAAGATCAAGGTTTAAAGCAGCACTGGAAGAGAACTGGAAGGAGAAGGTTAGGCCATGATAAAGATAAGGACTTAGGTTCAAAGCTAGGCAGGACAAGGGACAGGGAAGCGGTTAAGAACAAGACAAAATAAGAAAGGCCAAGGCAGGCAAGGCAAATTAGGAAGGAGGCTAGACAGAAACCCATAGCTAGTGGGATAACTGCTGTACTCCTAGCGATCGGGAACCAATGCTCAGAGCAAGGAGGGGCCTAGCGCCTTAAACAGGGGCAGAGTCAACCCTGATTGGCTGACTACCTTACCAATCCAGGCTTCTGCTGGTCTTGGCTGCAGAGCCAAGTAACATATCAGTTGATCAACCCTACATGCTGCTCAACCTGGCCAAGATGGTTAAGGTATTGAGCCAAAGCTCCCTGTTGAAATACCCAGCAGATCCTGTCCATTTAAGCAGGGCAAAGTTTATTATAGTAAGAGAACAAGTATATCCCAAGACGAG
Source organism: Xenopus laevis (assembly GCF_017654675.1). Lineage (NCBI taxonomy): Eukaryota > Metazoa > Chordata > Amphibia > Anura > Pipidae > Xenopus > Xenopus laevis. Next base: position 9,678 of record NW_024467165.1, on the reverse strand, counting down.
AGTGCCCGCTGTTAATTGTTTTATTTGTAATATACATACATTCTAATACATAATACGTTAGGTGAAAAAAAAGACCATGTCCATCAAGCGTTCAACCTTTTAATTTTTATTTAACTGCCTAACTGCCCCTTGATCCAGGAAGGCAAAGAAAAACCCATCTGAAAGGCCTCCTCCAATTTGCCACGAGGGGGAAATATTCCTTCCCGGACTCCAAAATGGAGTCCCTGGATCAAACTTTGTACTATCGAGCTATCTTCTTATCCCCTGTATTTCCCCTCACCTTTGCGTCATTAAAGCCATCCAGACCCCTTCTTAAGCTTATCTATTGTACATCAGGCCAATACAACTATGAGGTGTGAATTGGTCCCGTTTTGTTTCGCCACAATTTTTATGAATTATCCCGGCGATTTTACACTGCGGACAATTTGATGCCGGTGACCATTAAAGTCATATTGGGGGGTCCTGTATCGTCGCCGGCGGCAAAAATGTGGCGGCGAACCGTTGCTGGCATCAAAAAAAACTTTGGCTGCCCGGTGGCGAAACTGTTTGCCGTCGCAAAACTCTTTCCGCCGCCGCCGCCGCCAAATTAGGCATGATTTATTTCACCGGGCCGCGAAATGCCAAAATCCACCATCGAATTTGTGCCTGCCGAATAGAAATTCACCATCACTAAGTACAACTGAATTCCAGGGGGAGAATTCCAAAATCTTCACGGCTCTCACTGAAAAAAAAACCTTCTGAACTATTAGCGGATATTCGGTGTGACCTCATGTCAGCTTGGAAGACTATGGTAAATAAACGCATTAGAGCATATCTATTATATGATCCCCTTATATATTTATACCATAGTTATCATATTCACCCCTTAATGCTCTTCTCCAGCGATAACATCCCCATTTGGCCAGCTTTTTCTTCAACAGCTACAGATTTTTCCATACCTTTTATCAGTTAGTTGCCCTTCTTATTACCCTCTCTATACCAATAATGTCCTGCATTGAGTGATGGAGACCAAAACTGTCTGTGTCATATTCTAGATGGGGCCTTACCAGTGCTCTATTAAGTAGAAGAATGGCAGCTCCTGCCTTTGAATCAATGTCCTTTTATACACCTCAAGACCTATTTGCCCTTGCATGCTGCAGACTGGATTGCTTGCCTACAGCCAAGTTTTTGATCTACAAGGACTCAACAATGTCCCCTTTTCGCATAAATGGATCCAGTGCCGTCCCCATTATGGGGTATAAGAGGCTTGGATATTTCTTAATCCCAGGTGCATACCTTTACATGTTATCAACATTGATCTCATGTTGCCACTAGCTGCCCAGATGCCCACTTTGTCAATGTCCTGTTCGCAAGGATGATACATCTGGATGGAATTTATTTGGGCCTTGGATAGTTTTGTGTCATCTGCAAACACTGATAGCATTACTTACAATACCCTCCCCTGAAGTCTTCATTATTTATAACATGTTTAAACAAACTGGCATCCAATACGAAAGCCCTGATGGCCCCGCTAACCTCTACCTCCCAAGTACGAGAATGTACATGACACACACCCTTCGTACCCATCCCGTGTAGCCAGTTCCCTCATCCATTTTTTAGTTGTTGGGGGGAGGGAAAAATGACTTCATTTAAGCCCAACATACCCTTAGGCTTACAAAGCAGTCATTTATGTCGGGCACAAGTATCATAATCTTTGGGCCAAAATCCAAATATAATCACAATTACTGCCCCCCACTGTCCAGCATCTTACTTACTCATCATAAAAAGCAATCAAATTTATCTGACATGACCTATCCTCCTCATAAAGCGCATGTAATTGCGTGCTCATAATGCCATTCACTCGTGACAAATTTTGAATGTGATCCCTTAACAAGCCCTCCAAATATTTTAACACCAGAAAGATGTCAAAATACTGGCATGTAATGTCAGACTGAGTGTTAATCCCTTTTAAATAGGAATGACATCAGCTTTTCTCCAATTCATAAGTACCATACAATGAAAGTGAAGTCTGAGAAAATAGAAAATAGGGGCTGGGTCTAAAAACTTAAACTAAGCTCTCTTTAGAACCCAGGTTCCGTATCATTTGCTATCAGGTACTGGAGCTTGTTTACACTTATTTTATTTAAAAGTTTTATGGATCATATCCTGAGTCAGCCACCTGACTAGACTGAGCTGAGCCACCTCAAGTGCAGCTATTGAACGTTACCCTGGGAAGCTGCGGGACTCCTGCTATTGTTTACACTGAGAAAGAACTGATTAGACATCTTGCCTTTTCCTGTATTCTGTTACAACCATATTTGTACCATTACTTTAATGGAACAACAACTCTCAACCTGCATCTTTTTGGGGTAGTCTTAGCCTTCGCTGCAATGCATAGTATTCATTTCCTTTCTTTTGCTTTTTCCAGATTGTCATTTACAAGTTTTATTATAGTGTTTATATTCTCTAAATGCGCTTTCAGTCCAACAGACTTGTAGTTTTAAAGGGCTTTTCTCTTTCCTATTACTTCTTTACTTCTCATATTAAGCCACATAGCGGTGATTCTAGCTGCTTCTCATTTACTCCTAAAGGAATAAATGTGAGAACAGTAATGATTTAATAATGGACAGACCATTTTCTGTTCTGTGTTTTTAATCTGAAAACTTAATGTTCCCAATCCATGCTCTGAAAGGCAGCCCTCGGCACTAAAATGATCTTTTCTAAATTTCATGTTTTTGTTGTTGCTCCAGATGTTTAATTGTTTTTGTGCCACTAGACACTTAAAATGATATAACATTATGGTGATTATTACCCAGCAGGTCAATGACTTGACTATTTGCTATAAGTTCTGGGTCATTTCAGTTTCACTAGATCCAGAATTTAGCCTTTTATTTCTGGTGGTCCTCAAACTAAACCTGTACCATTTACAAATTGTCATTGCAACAAGTTTATAACCTTGTTCCCAGAAACTCAAGACAGAAGTCAATACCAGCAAAAGAGTCAACATCTAATTACAACTGAGTTAAAAAAGGCATACACTGTCTTTGTACTTAATTTTGGATTATACTGTATGTGCAGTATATGCATGTTACTGCATAAAATGGATGATAGTTAATGTGATAACATTAATGCAGCATGTTTCAGCATTAGGAGGGCTTAACTTTTACTAGTTTTCTCATGGAATGTTTCTCCCCTCTCTTCTTACTTGGGGAAATTATATTGACCTTATGTATAGATTAACTTTAATATGTAGTACAAATTGTATATTTTTACCTATTAATGTGCAGCATAAAAATGAATAATCATTACCATCAGTAGTGTATGGCAAATCTGACGCCCGCTTCACTGTTATTGGCGAAAAATTCACCAAAATGCATTAAAAGTCTATGGGGCCATTACCTATCAGGTTGAACAGTCTGGTTTCTTCATGCAGAAACTAATGGATTTTAATTGCAGTTCCTAAGAAACCCGCGAGGAATCTTCTTCTAAACATTAATCTCCCCGATGTATTATATACAATATTATTCTCAATAGATATAAAGAATGGGCGAAAGATCAAGTCATTATAAAGATTCCTCATTAACAACCTATTTTAAATAAGAGAAAAAAAAAATCAACCTGTCTTGAGACCTGGGGTTTATCTGGGTAAGGGGTTTCTTAATTCATGGCTTCTTCATGGCTTAAAGACTGCTGAAAATCATTTAAAATTAAATAATCTCTAAATAGAATTGTTATGCCTCCCGAGGGCACAAATGGTAGGTAAGATATACTGAATACACGGAACCTTCCTGGCTAAATGATATGAGAAAGTTAAAACTCAACAATAAGAGAAAGGCTTCTAGGGCCATTGAAGACACTGGTGAACAACACCCAAACACAATATTGCCAAACACGTACATTCCCCAATCCATTAGGTAACATATAACAAATTAGTGAAACTGAAAATACAGAAATAATTATGTATAATTTGTAATATACAGCACATAACAATGTATGCTAATTAGAATGAATAGAATAATAGGTCTTTGAAAACTTGTTTTGAACTCACTATTTACCATCACCTACCTACACCCCACCTCTTGCTTATCTGTGCCACCTTCTACGTATTAAACTATAAGATAAAGAATATAATTTTAAAAAAAGGAATAGTTAATTGCTTCAATACAGATTAATTATATTGTAAAGTAAGGATATCAAGTACAAAGAGTATAGTTATATGCGAATCATTACAGAGAAAAAAGAAATAGTTTTAAATTTAAAATTATTAATTAATAGGAGTCTATGGAGATGACCTTTCCTATTCAGAGGCTTTTCTCCGATATGGTTTTCAGATAATAGTGATCCATACATACCATATATTCATAGCATATAACATCAAAATAATGCAACACCTAATTGTAAAGGATTTTGAAATATTGATCGTGTCTCCAGCATAAGCTCTCTCATGCTATCGGATTTCCCTGATCACATCAGCTGTGGGCTTTCTCCATTTGAATGCTTGCCTTGATAAGTACACAAGGCCAATATAATTTTATTCTGCACAATCCACATGAGCTCTATGGCAAGAACTGACAATTTGGACTTACTCCGGCTACATGTAGTCTTTTACCATGTCGACACCCGGCGCACAGTGCCTTGTGGCTGAGCTAAGGGGATCACATATTACAGTCCATGCTGTGAGAAGAAGCAGCATCGTCTTTTCTCATCCCCCTCATGCGGTAGCATCAGCTGACTAAGCCACAATAGACTCAGAGTCTGCACCAAATCACGCTCCACAACCACCTGAGACATTGCTGTAATATATTTCGATGCCAGCTACTGTTAATAGCTATGTATTGCTAATGTTCCTGGCATTATTACTGTGTACTTCATTCACTCCCTTTATGTTTGTTATTACAGTTTCACCTCTCGTGCCACTCAGACTCTCCTTCATCTATTCATTTGCTCTCTCCACCGGACTCTCACGCTGTAGTCCTCATTTATTGGCTTTTGTGTGGAGCGCTTTAGCTGCATGTTGAACTACACCACTTGCCCCAGGGTAATAATGGAGGACAGACAACACTTGATTATTCACGGCCCAACAAGGGATCAAGTCCTCTCCGCCCTTCAAGTTCCAACATTTTATCTTTGACACTGCATCCAGCTCAAGTATGGTAAAGTTACTGAATTAAAAGGGCGTGGTTCACATTAATTAAGCTTTTTAGTATGTTATAGAGACTGGCCAATTCTAAGCACTATTCAATGGTTTTTCGTAGTTATTTATCTTCCTTCTTCTCTGACTTCTTCCAGGTTTCAAATGGGGTCTTCTCTAGGGCAATTGGCCACCTAGGGCAACCATATTGCCAACCAGTAGAGGTGGAGGAACGAGGGCTTTGGTAAAATTTAAAACCTAAAAAGGGCTTAAAAATTTAAATAAAACAAATACAAACCAAATAAATCCAAACATTGAGAAACCAATTTGCAAATTGTATCAGAATATCAACTCTTATATCATACTAAAAGTGAACAACCCCTTAGAAAAGCCCTATTCATTCTTTCAATTACGTCATCGATTATAGAATCATACAAAACAATAAATAACCTTATCCTATTTAGTCACCCAAAAATAACCTTTAAAGCTTATGCTTCTAGTAGTACATATGAGTACATTTTATCCACAAATTTCATCCTAACTGTTCCCTTGCAAAGATTAGACATCACAAAATAAGACATAAGGGGTAATTTTGCTAACCTGATAACTTTATCTGGTGGGGTTGTGTGAACAAACAAATGAATTATCTTTGAAGACTTCTATTACTACCACATGCTGCAAAAGCCACCAATCCCAAAAATCTGCCATCTCAGATCTATCGAGCGTCCCTGTATAAGTCATAGGACGCAGGCACCTATCTCCAATTTGAAGTTTTAGTGGATACACTGGGTTTAGCAGAATCCAAATTTCTAGGGATTTGTTCATTCTCTATGAAAGACATTATATTGATGTATATGTTAAACTAATATTTTCATGTTTAACATTTCTCTCGCAAAAAATGCTCCGCAAGTTGTTCTACTCTGAATCCGGATAATTATCTTACCCATACTTGATGATGAGACCTCGTCTGTATCAACCAACTCAATCACAACAACCAATAGTGTGAGCACTAGCAAAATGCCATTTTTCTATCACTTCAATCTTCAATTCTAATGCATCCCTATGTCACATGAAACTGAACAAAGAGACATCAACGATGTGCTTCTTGCAATCAATTGCATTCTTTCCACCAGGGCCAGCATGGTTATACCCTGTACACATATGTTGGATTTTAGCATCATGAAAACATTCATTAGAAAAATTACAAAATTAATTTCTCCATTCCTCTAACCCAAGAATACTTAAATCTGTATGGGTGTAAAACAATAAAAAAATGCATTCCTCGCCCTATATCATTCTCTCCATTTTATTTACTGAATCAAGATTTGTATCGTTTTTTAAATTGAGGGAAGTATGTGAAGAAATAAATTTGCCTTTAGTACATATTAGTATCCGTACATTATTGTATTAGTTATTACTGCATGTGACATTACTTAATTATATTCCCTCTTAAAAATTTTATACAATTTATAGAATATTAATCTAGTCTATCAAAGCAAAAAAAGTAGCAGTCTAATCAGTAAAATTTATATCTTCCATGTGTTAATTGAGTCTCTGACTACAAAGTTAATGCTCCTTGAGGACACCCGTCTCAAAATAGGCTTCAGTATGTAGAATGAACAGAAATGGGACATTAGTTAGAGGAATAAAAGCATTCTCTTGAGGCCTTAGTAGGTGAAAAATCGTAGCCATAACTTGACCAGGCAACCTTGTTTGCCCTTTCAGCTTTTGGATTGTTATGAGAAATATGTTTGAGATTATTAGAACAAACATATCAATGGACTTGATTTTCTGAAAGATAAAGAAGTCGTTACTATATAATTTGAACCTTTCTTCTCAGTCAAGCCCACTTCTAAGAACATTTAAGTTTAATAATGTGTTCTTCTTTTACCTATATAATGGCTTAAATTATTAAAAAGTATATGGTTTGTGGATCAATATTTCTTTAGGATTCTAGATTATTTATATCAGATAATACCATGCAGTTACTTCAGTCTGTTTTTATTGAAGCACACAAGAAAACCAGGCTGAAACAACTTTAATAATAAACATAACCTTTCATGTAAGTTATATGACTACCAACAAATATCTTTGTTTTTTTTACTCCCCCACTTATCATTATTCAACATATATATATTACTACTATAATTAATATCTATCATAGTATATATATTATATAATGTAATTATAATATACTCTAACTAAATTTTATATATACGTAATAAATAAATATTATGATACATGCTACACCCCTACTGTAACTTTATAAGATATATGTTACCCGGAGGAGTTATGTGACCATATGAAAGCACACGAAAAAGGGCCGCAGGTCCTGCATGCTTTATACAGGTCACATAAACTTCGAGGTGACTACTAATATTTTTATAAATTTAAGCTAGTGGAGGTACATTATGCCATTCATAATCTACAGTGGTTTATGTGCCTTACAATGTAAAGAATGGCTTCACTATCACATACTTCTCTAAATGCACACTTTCTTGCCCCCTTCCCTTGCTGATTTAGTTTTCTTCCTTATGTTTTCCCTGCTAGCTTCTTTTTGGAGTTAAGGACCAGCAACAATTTTTTTTTAAATTAGTTTAAACACTTTCAACACATTTCAGTTTTGAAGTTCACATTGGGGGGCAAGATTTACATAGCGAATCATTAGGGTTATAACCACCTCGATATTCGGACCATCGAAGGATTTAGAGCAAATCGTTCAGATATTCGAGAACAATTTTTTATTCAAAATGTGAATAGCGATCGTAGATTTAGTTCTCTGAAATCGTTTTCGATTCAAGGTGGCGACAAGAAGTAGCCCTATTCGTGGCATGGAATCGATGTAGTAGCCAAAAAAAAAAAACATTCGAAATCAAAAGTTTTTTTCCTCGCTTATTCCTTCACTCGAGCTATAGTTATTATGCGCGACGCCCCATAGTTCTTTATTAAGAAAATACTCAACGATACTCTGCTTCCGCTCCTCTTTCAGAAAAACAAGATTCCGTTAGAACAGTTCCATCGTTGCCGCCACTAGCATTTCTCCTCCCTGGCCTATCTCTCTATAGCAATCACAGGGACAGAAATCGATCGTCCGCATTTACGATGGAAAACGCACCGGGTCGCCTTTTTCGCCCGATAGGAGGCGGAAGCAGTGCAGCTTATCGTGAGTTTATTTTCTTAATAGAAAGATCTACAGTATATCCTTTATAAACAGCGCGCTTCTGACGGACCAAAAAACGCTGCCCGCTATTTATAAAACTCTCAAAGGGACCAGCTACTCGCAGACTCCGCTGCCTTATCGCCGTATTCATACAAATCCATAACCGCGATCTCCCCACCACCTATAGCTTTCGGCTCTCGACATATTGCCTTAAATCTCCCCCCTCAAAGGCGCCTCTACCGCCTGCTCCGACTTCTGGCATTCCTCTTTGTTCGATAGCACGCATCTCACTTTCAGTAAAACGATATACCTGCAGCTGCCTCACTAGCGTTTCCTTCTCCATTTTATCTCTCACTCCCCCTCCCGCGCATCAACTATCTGGAAGTCTCGCCCCCTCTCCACTTACCCTTCCACAAGCTACTCTCCGCACATCCCACCTCACCCGTTCCACTCTCTTGAAGACTCGCTCCACCATCCTTCCCTTGCCTTCACCCGTCTGTGATCGCAGTGAAAGAAAATGTACACAGTCGCGGGAGCTAAGCCTTCAGAGTGGATGGAGGCGGAGCTGAGACTGAACGATAATGTAAGGGAGGGTGGAGAGAGACTCCAGGTAGTAGTACGAAGGGGGAGACTTGGTAATGCAGGCGGGCTCATAAAGGATGAGGAGTCCTGTGAAAATAAAAAAAAGTCAAAGAAACTACATTCCTAGCAGGCCCGGCATTTGCTCGCAGGGCATAGGGCCCGGCCGACGGTAGCGCGCGGCAAAAAAATTGCGGCGGCATTGCCGCCCAGCCCCGCACTATGGGAACGCGATGCGGTCCCCCATTCCAAATACAGCCAGCTTGCGCCGGCGAAAAAACGGCCAGCGCGCTGGGAAGGGGAGGTGTAAGTGCGGCGCTAGGCACCGCGGCGGCCGCTGTCGACCCGGCGGCCTGGGGCGCCGCACATGAAATTCCTAGCTGCATCCTAGCTGCAACACACATGTGACCACTCACCATAGCAATAACGAAATGAAACGGTACCCAGGCTAAATATACTAAGAGTATGGCATTAAATGTAGAAAAGCCAAGAGAATCGCTCCAGAAAGTACGAAACTGAACCCAGAAATTGTAGACTCCTATAATGAATAATGTACCCCCACTGAAATCTATAAAGCCATTAATAGTCACCTCGGAAGTTTTACTGTGACTGTATAAAAGCACTCGGCCTGCGCTGTGACTTTCTATATGTGGTCAACCTAAACTCCTTCCAAAAAAAGAGGTCAACTATATCTTCTCTAAATATCAGCTACGGGGTACACTTGATCGCCATATACTTACCTCTATATATATATATATACTATATATACTATCTATATATATACTAATATATATACATATATATATAATATATATACATACCTGTACAT